>NW_027658638.1:1465000-1490000 GCF_041902795.1 Electrophorus electricus | reverse complement strand
CTAAACTCTGATGCATTTCTTAATGCTGCTACCATTTGATGTTCTTCACAAACACTAGCTAGCTAACTATTTGAAGCAGCAGAATGATGCATAACAATGCTGACTTTGACGACATTACTTTGTTGAGACATTACTGCTTTAGATTTAGAATTTAAAGTAATGTTGAAAGTATGATTTAGTTTGTCACCAAGTATTGTACATGACCCAATGTTTTTTGTCTATCAGATAAGGAAAGGAGAGATGATAAATCAGCCTCCTCTGATATATTAGCTGGCTTGCTTGCTAATGCAATTTTTGCAACAGTACAGACTACTAAAGATTTATTTGCTGGATAAGGTTACTTTGAGATGTTACAAATAGACCTATAGCTAATAAGAAAACTGATATACAGCTGGCTTTAAAGATTTCAAGGACTGCAAGTTAGACTCGTTATAAGAAATCCAAGATGTTTACTAGAAATTCAATTTCAAAAGTATTTTGCGTAAGCACCACGAATTTAGACAATTTAGATACGTCTACATAGCCTATTTCACATCACTGCCACCAGGACATGATACATTTCAATAACATTTCACCCCAATTTTGGAGGTGTGGTGTTCTCTGCTGTAGCCTACAAAAACAAGGATTATAAAATACATCTCATCAGTTTATACCCATTTGGGGTGCTTTGTATGAAAAATTCTCTCTGCATGTACTATTAACTACTTTATTTCAAAACACTTAGTACTGACAAGTGCTAAAGTACCAACAGTGATATTGATGCACTGAAAACCCTAGTCTGGGAGGAGAAGAATTTAAGGATTCTCAAACTATTTGAGTCCCACCTCAGGAGCCAGGTACTCAGGGGTGCCACAAAAGGTCTTCATTGTAGCATCATTGGTGATGCCCTCCTTGCACAGGCCAAAGTCTGTGATTTTAATATGACCATCTTTGTCCAGCATTAGATTTTCCAGCTGAAAAAACAAAAAATTTAAAAAGCCATCAAATACAAAAACATACAATTAAGAATACTATTTTTAAAATAGAATCTAAATATTAAGTACAATTGAAGACTGCAACACTTATTGAATCCTTCCAGCATGCTGCAAATGGCTTAAGTGGTTGGCCTGGGGCCAATTAAAAAAAAACAAACATTACTTTCTGAACACAACACTAAAATTAGTCTACCTTGAGGTCCCTATAGACAACATCTCGAGAGTGCAGGTATTTCAATGCAGAAACAATCTCAGCTCCATAGAATCGTGCTCTTTCCTCTGTAAATACACGTTCTCGTGACAAGTGAAAGAACAGCTGATGGGAGATGAGAAAAAAAAAAAAAAGAAAGTTGGAATCTTCACAGGTATTCACTGTGTATTAAAGAAAGGTCAAGGTTAAATACCTCGCCACCATTTGCATACTCCATCACAAAACATAGGCGGTCATGTGTCTGGAAGGCATATTTTAGTGTCTGTGGTCAGAGATAGAGAAAGACTCAGTCAAACTATGAAATATCATTTCCATGCAATCTAAACAGACTGTAAGAAATCATTCCCACCGTGAGAAAGGGATGCCTTGTGTTCTGTAGCACTCTGCTTTCCGTGACTGTGTGTGCTACTTCATCCTATAGCACATACAAATTCATAAGAAACTGCATTACACTGCAGAACACTTCTATAAGACATTTATTTGCACCACCAACCTTAGCAATGATGACCTCTTTACGCAAGATCTTCATGGCATAATGCATACCAGTGGCTTTTTCTCTCACAAGAATCACCTTTCCGAACGTGCCTTTTCCTAATAGCTTCAAGTAGTCAAAGTCACTCATTGTCTAAAGACAAAACAAACATTTTGCTGAAAAAATGCTGTTCTTCCAGAAATGGGCAGTTGAGTTAATAAAAGGCTAGAAAATAATTATCAGTAGTTATTTTTGATAATTATGTTATTCAGTCTGGTAGCTCAGTAGTTAAAGTACTTGATTTGTAATTGGAAAGTTGATGGTTCAAGCCCCACCACTGCCATGCTGCCACTGTTGGATCCCTGAGCAAGGCCCTTAACCCTCAATTGCTCAAGTTGTACTCAGTCATAATTGTGAGTTGCATTGGATAAAAAAGCATCAGCTAAACGCTGTAAATGTAAAAAGAGACTGCTTGAATTTTGAACACCAATGTGATTTACAGTAGTGGGAAGGTATAAACAATATTTGAATCGTATGTATGCTCAGGTCAATAACCCTGATAAAAATCTACTAGAGAGTAAAATAGGCCAACATGCACCCTCTTTACTAAATTACAAATGAGGGAGGCCTTTCTCATGAAAGCTCTTTTTATTCTGTTTTGTTCTTTCAATGCCTTAGAATTAGGACACTGACCACTTTGGTACGAGTTTTGGCTATAGATGCCTCCATGCCCTCCAGGCTATTGTCACCAGGGGAACCAAAGTTGATGTCCATTGGTTCCTCCTCTTCACGAGACTTCAGGCCATTGGCCACAGCCTGAATAGTACGGATCCACTCTTCCCTGAGAGAATATCAAGGTTCTATTAGGCCATATCGAGCACAGCATAAGAGAAATGCTTTAAAAAGAAATGCAAATTACTACCATCATCCCAGTCCTGCTTATGCCTAGACAAAACGGCTCTCTTGCACCGAGTCCTAGGTCAAGAGCCATTGAGAACTGTATATCCTGGATCAGTTGGTCTAAAAATGTTAACCCAGGTTGACCTATTAAATATAGCTAACGTTACTTGAATACTAGCGGCCAACATGGTTATTCAACAACTTGATAGGCCTCTCTCATAACAAAAATGCAGCAAAATCTGAAAACTTGTCAGCCACCAGTTCCATGTTGCACTAGTAGTAAACAAACATCATATTGGCTTGTTATCACATATACCATTACTGTAATGTCCCCTTAAATAGCACTGATAATAACCATTAATATATGATAACTTGGGGAATTTGTTGCAAACATTGATTAAAGATGGGTTGTTGATGTTTGTAAAAGAGCATTAGTAATATGAATACATTATATATTGGCATAACGATTCATGCATATTTACACCAAGATGCTGAATTGAAAATGTATGCTATATGGAGTTTAAGTTTCAGAAGAGAACAGAATTGCAGTTTGCAAGAAATGTTCAGCTTGGGTACAAAAATTAGGAAATAATAAGGGCTTTTAAACATCACTAATCTAATATCATCTTTCTGGTTTTCCTGGTTAGCTTCTAGGTGGTAGAAGGCTGAGATGATCAGCCCAGGTTTTTCTGTCCCTTGCAACAACGAGTTCTGTGTTACTCGTGTAGCTCACCTGATGAGCCATCCCAGGACCAACCTCCTGCTTCACCACCAAAGACCAATTCAGAAACCGCAAGTCTGCTGCAGCCAAACCAATCCATTTTTCTCTCCCTTTTTCTATCAGTCGTGAACAAAATCCAGAGATGCATAAACTCCTCCACAAAGTGCAGATTTCTCCTCTCACCTGAAGGGTGATTCTATTTCTGGGAGAGCACCATGACTTCATATTTAGAGATGCTGATTTTCATCCTAGCCAGTTCACATTCAATCACAAAGTATTCAAGTGCTTGTCTCAAGTCCACCTCTGAGGCACCCAAGAGGCCATCACCTACAAATAACACCTCTAGCCCTCCTTATTGGACACCACTCCACCTCAGCTGTGCCTTCACAACCAGAAACAAGAGTGGAGACCAGATGCAATCTTGACAAACTCAACACTCACTGTGAATGACAGCAAAAATTTGGACACCAGAGAACGTGAGTGGTGCAGAGTGATGCAATTTCAACCAAAGCAATGAGTGGGAAAACAACACTGGTGTTTTCTTTCGCTCCAAGATTGCTCTAGTACCACTCCAGTGCAACACGTGACTGGATGACAATGAAATTGCACCATTCATTTTTACAAGCTTGGAGTTCTCTAGGTATTTTCACAGAGACCATGAAAACAAGTCCCTAATTAAAATTCTTAATAGTGAATAGAAGTACTGTAAGGTTATTACCATCAGAAAGGATTCATTGTGGAACGTAGAAAGACATGTCCGGAAAACATGACATTTTCCATCTACAGGTACATGTCCCTGCACAATGAACAGTATGCTTACCAATATTGTTTTTATGGTTAAAATCATTTTAGATGAAGAAAAAAAAATTGCAGGCTGCTGCTGGTTTTCTTTCAGTTCAATAAAACATGTCACCTTTCTTAAAGAGCTGTTTATCCTAATATGTTAAGCGAAGAACTCATTGTTAAAAATACTTTAAAACAGAAGCACTTCTAAAGGGAGAGGGGTGGGAAATACAATGGAGTGGAGTTGGGAGCAGAGTGATTACGTAAGCAGAATTTTCTGGTATATACTCCGTTAGACACAGCTCTTGCTGTATTAAACAGAGACTGCCTGAAGCAGCAACCCATATATACTTTGTAATCCTGCATCAGCGCTCAAAAGCGTATGCTGAACGTCCACCTTTTCCAAGTCTATAAAACGCATGTAGACTGGGTTGGCTTACTCCCATGAGAAAAGAGCTGGTCCACTGTTCCACGACCCAAGGTGACGCGGCATAGCTTCTCCTGTGTCCTAGGTTCAACTATAGATTCTCCTCTTCAATATCACAGCATAGACTGTTCCTGGAAGGATAAGGAGTGTAATTCCCTTATAAAATGGACACACTCATTTTTAAATTCATGGATCATCACTCCAGTTTGCCAGTCCAAGGGCATCTTAACCATTTTCCATGCTGAAGAGCGCTAACTGCACAAGCCTAACACTGTCCCGTACCTTTAATTTCTCAGATCAAATCTTATCTACTCCTGCTGCCTGTCACCATGCAACTTTTTAACTACCATGAGGGCTGCATCCACAAAAATGAAATTTGAAATCACGGCCAGTTTCAGGCACTACTTTCTGATATAACTGCATGTCCACCAAGATGAGTACTTCCTCAGTGTTCCATCCACTGCTCAACAAGATCCTTAGTAGAGGTCTGCACCTCCTCATCGCTCAGGACAGCTTGGGTGATGCCTTCCCCTTCTGAGACATTTTCAAGAACATATTTGGGCCCAATAGACTCCAAACTCCTTCCAAATCAAGCTTTTGTCTCAGCAATACTCAGAAAGCCTCCTTCAACTTGACAGTTTCCTTTACTGCTGGTGTCCACCAGCATGTTCTAGGTTTACCATCATGGCAGGCCTCTATAACCTTCTGGCCAGAGCTTCTTACCACTGTATCGACGACTGAGGATTTGAACCTAGTGGAAGATGAAAGTATGTCTCAAAAAGCCACCTAGAAGGCTCTCCAGGGCCAACCAGGCCTATCTGGCCAAATCATATTTTTGATTCTTCCAGCTCACTACCAAATGGTGATTAGTTGACAGCTCTGCCCATCTCTTCACTTGAGTGTCCAAAACAAACAGGACTTTTAGTCATCTGATAAGACCACAAAATTGATCACTGACCTCATACGCAAGGCACTATGGTACCATGTACCGTTATGAGCATAACTGTTTTCTAATGAAGTGTGTAATAACATCTAATAACATTTTCCACACTCAGGTTCAGAACAGGTATGCCATTCCTCCCAGTCACACACCTCCATGTATTTCTGTTATTCCCAATATGGGCACTGAATTCTCCATGCAGGACAATGGAGTCACTAGGAGGGACCTGCCCTACCTTCTCAGGCCCTTTCCATGCCAAAGGCGTGACGTTCCACATTCTCAGAGTCAGTTTCCTTTACCAATTTCTAGTCGATCTGAAACCATCTAACCTATGCATGACAGCACATAGGCATACTCCTAGTTACATAAGCACCTTGCACATTTTCTTAGTGAAAACTCATCTAGTGATCTGTGCAAAGAATATGAGGCAGCTAAAATAAGCAAGAAAACATAAGGACAACAGGCATTTGTAAACAGCAGAATATGTGTTAAGGACAGTGCAAAAGCTAGTCATGACAGACAAAAACATGCAATTTATGGATCTTGATGACCAACCCTTTTAATGTCAAGGGAGGCTTGATGATGTTTACTCATCATCAAGCAACATCAGATTGATGTTGGTAACTTTTTAGCTTTTCAGGTATGTTCCTCCTGGGACCTTTCCAGTCCAATGTAATGTGCACTTGATAATCATCATGTCTGATTTACGTGTCTCAAGGCTATGAAAAATTAACCACTTACAGGGTCCAACTTGCCCCCCCAAAAAACCTTTGTATTGTAAAGCTAATACACAAAAGCTAATTTATTTAGTTAAAGGTGATATATTCTTAAAATAAGTAAGCATGGTCACAATATTTCACTTATTTTCTTTTTGTTGTAAATAACTAAGATTTCAAAGGTTTGTCTTTTAACCCTACGAAATGCTGTTGCGACCAACTTGGTCAACTTGGAATTGGCTGCATTGTTCATGTGTCATTTGCACATGTCTAATGGTCCAGACGTGATACCAGCTTTTTTACCTGCTATACACAATGTGAATAATGTAGAGTTATTTATAAAATTTGTAGTTCAGGCAAGCGAGTGCCACTTTTATCTGCCTTGTTAGGATATTCCCCACAAACTTAGCAGAACACATCAGGTACAGAGGGGTCAAAATCAACCCATGAGGGAATTAAGCTGCGGACTAGTTTTGCTTCATATTCATGCTTGGCCATTTTCCTGTACACCTCACTCTGACAGTTTGTCAACAGATAATATTGATTTATTTTGACTGGATGTGCAAATGGATTAGACTATTTTTAAAAATATTTTTGCATTATGAGGGGTAAAACAGTCAAGAGAATTGAGTTTGGCGCCAGTTATGTCGTTAACACATTGCGCCACCCACCCCAACATGAACTGCCCCAACGAGGCAAGTGATTTTTCGTGCTGTTGTTCCGAGATCACGTTTGTAAAAGCATGCTCACTGAACTTCATAAATAATTTTTCTTTAAAATGTTTCAAGTTTCTGCAAATGCAAAAAAGTATTTTGATTTATTAATATAGCATCAGCCCAGGAAATTCAACATCCACCCTTCACCTTTTTGATTCAAACCTATCAAATGTCTGTGATGCAAACAGCTTGGTCACTTTGTTATAGTATGTGTTAATAGGAGTTTTGTACAAAGTTAACCCCTAACCCTTCTTTGCTCACCTTTCAGCATTGCTGTCCACATGGAAAGTGCGTTCTATGACTGTGGTCCACTGCAAACATCGAATGACAAAGGTATTTGGCCGAGGTCTCTCAGTCTTCATCAGCTGGCATTCTGGAAGAGGGAATATACCACAACGGCACAACCACCGAGTGACAAGGAAACAATTTATTACAGCTGCCATAACAATGTCTTTATACTCTAAACAACTGTGTGTGGGAGGTTACTCATAGTAGTCTGTCCCAAATTTGCATTCACACCATTTCTAACAAACATGCACACAACTAAATACCAGGGGTGTCAATACGCATGGGCCTTTGGCACCTAATCCTCAATTATTTTGATGTTAGAAATAAATGTCCCCCCCCCCACCCCCCAATCTAAGGTGCATTAAAACAGTATGCGTTCGCACAACAGTCAAGTTAAGATGCAGTATCCACCATGTCCAGGCCCATCCCCATAGAATCTCTCCTCAGTAAGCACAAAGGCAGAAGATAAGACACTGACACATGCATAAAAAAGGAGGTTGAGGTGGAGATTTTACACATTTTAGGTTATTGAAAGAAGCAAGCAAGTTATACAAGAGTAACTTAGTTAAAATGTCTTTATACTGTTAGTGAATGCATCAGCTTCACGTATTCAGTCATGTAAACTAAGATGCTGTCCACTTGCAGCTTTTAGCTAACTAGATAAACGTATTGGTATAATGATATAATGCTAGCTCTCTTCACTCTGAAACTTGGTAGTATGTCTTGGTAGTATGATTGAGGACTCCTTCTCTACTGCCCTTATGTAAAGCATTTTCAAGCAGAAACTCAAAGACAAAAGCTTTTTATCTTTTTAAGATAGTGTTGTGCATAACTGGCTTAATTTAACAACTGATAAAATTGTAATCTTCATTAAAATTACGCTCTACTCTGGCTGTCTAGAAGAAAAAGCATTTTGTGGCTAGGCTCAGACCACTGGGGGCTTGAACCCAATTGAAAAGAAAAGCCCTAGTGATGCCCCTGCTAAATACCACATACAACCTCAAAGACTGGTGACTAACCTGCTACAGAGAAATTATTGAGAGGGGGCAAATTAGGATCAGACATCTCAGGCTTTTCCTTGTAGCCAATGAAGGAGCCATCACTCTTCAGGATAAAGTAACGAGGCCTCCAAGTCTTGATGTATTCACCTGAGGACAGGAAGGCAGAGACAAGAAAGGCAGAGATTACAAAAAAATGGTGTAAGAAAAGGACTGATTAAACAGAGCAATGCAACAGCAGCATATGAAAGCATTATGCATAGTGATTAAAGAAAATCTGAGAACCAGTATTAATTTGATCTACCTGATCTGAAATTGTTAGAATGATGCTTATTCTACAGTTTTTGAGCAAGTCCGAGTCGAATTAGTTGATCCTCACCTCTCTTGTGGAGCCAGCCCTCTCTGACAACGCTAACCTCATTCATGATGGGCAGGGGTGTGTGGGGTATGTGGGGCTCAGGGCAGGGTGGCAGGGAGGATGGGGGAGGGGTGAGGTCTCCAAACACAAGGGTCAAATGGGCAATCACAACCAGTACTGCACAGTGCCTGAAGAAAACAAACAACAACAATCATTAATTTAGCTCTATGGCATTCAATTTCATAAACTCATGAGCATCAACTGTGCACTTTAGGTCCTGCCACAACATTTCAATATGGTTAGGTGTAGACTTTGAGCTGAAGCTGAAGTGCAGTTGGGTTGAAGCACAGTAAAAGAAGACAGTAATCTAGTCAGAGAGATGAACTGAAATCACTGATGTCATCCTCGAACAATAACTCTGACGCAAAAGAGAATTCACAGCCCACTCAGTTATAGCAACGTGTCCAAGTCATAATGCAGGAAAGCATCCCCAAACCATCACTGTACCACCAAGATACTTAACAGCTGATATGAGGTTCTTACTTAGATGAGCAGTGTTAGGATTTCACCAAATATAACAAGGACTATGTTGGTCAAAAGGCCTTCCTGTAGATTTTTCTGTCTACAAGAACCTGTTCCTAAACCCTGGTTTCCCCTATGCAATTCTTGTCCAGTGTTTTTCTCATGGTTGAGTGATGAACACGGACCTTAGATGAGGCAAGAGAGGCCTGCAGTTCAAAACTTTGTCCTTTACATTTACATTTTATGACTCCTTTATCCAAAGCGACTCACAATTTTGACAATTATAAGCAATTGAGGGTTAAGGGCCTTGCTCAGGGGCAAGTTGGCAGTGATGGAACTTGAGCTGGCAACGTACCTATTACAAGTCGAGTACCTTAACCACCAAGCTACCCCTGCCCCGTATAAGGAGGACTGGGTAGGTGAGCTTGTTGTTGTATCCAGATAGAATCAGTGGTACTGAGCATGCATTAGCCATTCCAGTGGGGCTTGGTGTGACATTAGTAACTAGGGGAGGCCAGTATGGATGTTGTGTTGGGGAATGCTTGATTATGCATTTGATAAAATCCATGTGTAATTGGCAGCACTAAGCATGCATTAACAGTGCTGGTGGGGCTGGGTAAAGCCTTAGTCGCTAGGGAGGCCAATATGCATTTAATGGGTTCAGGAAGTGACTGGCACTGTGGGGCAGCACAGTTGTGTTTGCTCTTGGCATAATGCATAAAGCCCATATGGAACTGGTGGCACTAAGCATGCACTGATCATGTCAGTGGGGCTGCGTATGGCCTTATTCACCAGGGAGGCCAGTTGAACCTACATTTAAAAAGAGGTGCCTTTGTCAACAGTTCTTCCTGATTTGAAATGCCACATCAGTAATTTCCTTCATCTGGCGGCTGTTCATGTTATTATGGAACAGCACTAGATAATGAAGCAGCTGACAGCATAACTGATACCTTGCACATCAAAAGATATGAAAGAAGCACCACACTTTTCTATCAATTCTCCTGCCATACTATTACTACATTCCACTATAAAACTTAGACTAAATATAGTGAAAAATGTGCAGCACTGGATACTCTACACCTACATCAAATTCTACACATACAACTGAGCTTATGACAACAAATAATATACCTTAGTAAGTCACTGGCAGTTTCAGTTATTCCCACATTCAGTTATCCATTTGCCAAAAAAAACCCCACAACAATCCTACATGGTAACTTATGAGGGAAAAAAAAAAAAAAAAAACTACCATAAGCATTAAATTTCACAGACAATTTTATTATTGACAGTTTCAATGACCTCTGCTACTAATGTACCCTGATGTGCAATTCTTCACAGAGTTCTGATGGAGAGCCCAACCAGATCTCCTCCCTATGCTTCGTTGCCACATATCTAACCATATGCAATATTACAACTGCCCAATACAACAAACTACAGAATTTAGGAACAAAGTCTTAACTCTTTTGCCTGTTTATCTGTAGGTCACTCAGTCCCTCCCTCCTTCTGACATACAACTATCCATAAACCATGTCCTGTTTATCTGTTGCCTGCTCCAGCTCACTCACAGTTCCACACCCACCTGTGAAGGCCTAAGGAGAGTGACAAACAAGAGCTGACAAAAATTATTCAGAGTTGTTCACTCTGTCATGAATGCAAAATTGTAAGAAAATTGTAAGCTTGCTGAGAATTTGTAATTGCTTGGTTACTTGTACCTTACACAAATGTTAAAAGACAATCCCAGCAAATGTGTCACTTAATATAACAATGTATGCATTGCATGTCAACTACCAACATACAATATTACCAATATTAGGTAATCTAATATGCATTTGAAAGTTATGTGAAATACTGTGAAAATAAGGCTGCAAGAAATTAAATACTTCACTGACTGCTTGTCTTACAACTGAGACAACTATGACATTACCACATTCACTATCTTAGTTTAAATAAATTATATATATTCCAAGTCTACATCAGGTTTTTCAATTAAGGGGGGTGCTTGTCAATACAACAAATTAATAGCAAGTAACATGTGGCTCATATACAGTAGGTATATATATATATATATATATATATATATATATATATATATATAATAAATACCACATATATCCTGATATTACTGGTAGGTCCCAACTCTGTGGTATTTAAAGTGTTACACCTTTTAATGTCCACAGGTTTCCCCAGATGATGTTTGCTAAACCTAAGCTGTTTTTAACTCATTCAAACTGGTGATTCTAATGTATTTAAAGGCATACATTGGTGAGTTACATAGTAGTCAGGTATAACCCATAATAAATTATTAGCATATAAAATATTAGATATCAAGGGTGATTGTGGAAGAAAAAAAAGTCAGATAAACTACAGGAAATGGCTATAAATATAGCAATAATAAAAAATACAAATTGAGAATTCTGAGTAACAACTTCTATATTTTAAAGATGGTGAGTTTATTATTTTAACCTGCCACATTTAATTCCAATGTGAAAATATTAGACTGGTCTCGAGATGTGGTCACAAACATCTTTTTAATGACTAGCGAGTTGACTCAGAAGTAACTTCACAATAAAAGCAGAATTATTTACATTTATTGCAGAAATACTGACAGTACATAATGGATGGTTTTGTCGCAGTATATTTAAAAGTAATACAATCTAAAATACCAGTATGTTCTTAAGTATCGGTGGAGACACTGAAACACTGTGTACAGTTATTTGAGCCGGACCACAGGATGCACAGTGCATCTAACCCTGATCATAGTGGCTAACTAAAGTAATATATATAGTTATCTATGCCAATGTAATGTGCCAGTAAACTAACAGCAATATACCGTAAGCCGTTTGAATGCAGTAGATAGCGTTAGCTACAAGGTATAAAACAAGAGTACTCAACTATTTTTGATAAGATTAACCATTCAAGTAAGACAACCTAGCTAACGTTAGCCATCATAATACCTGTAGGAACTAGCTAACGCCTCTAAGCTAACCAAGTTATTCTTGCTAGCGAGCAAGAAACGAGTAGCTAGGCTAACCAAGTTATCTAGTTTAGCTATCTAAACGTTAAGCTAAAATTTGCTTACTTTCACCTGAATGAATGCCGTGAACATTTAATATTTAATTAGTTACTGCTAATACCAGTCTTAGTTGGCTTTACATCAAGCTGACAGGTATAAATACAAAAACACTGACAAAGTTAGCTAGCTAGCTTGCTAGCTAGTAAGTTACTTACCACTTATTACGAATTCTGCGTCAAGAGCGCCCTTACCTCGCCTCATTCAGCTTGATAATCAAAAAAAGATTTATTTCAGTTACCACACACGCTCAAAATCACAGTTCAATGCGGCAAAGCTTCATGACTTCCAACTGATGTATGCTACTGAGTTCTGCCAATGAACACCCAGCTTCCCAAAAATAACAAGCGAACGCCCGCTGAGCCTGTTTAGCAGAGCTACTAATAACACTTGCTGGGTCCTCTAATCGGCATGTGTCGCTAAGCGGTGTTGGATACTTAACCTAGCAATGTGACATATCGAGTAATGAAACTTCGTTATTTCAAAGGCATTAAATAAAGCTAATCGCATTAGAATTGTTGTTTCGGTTTGGGAAATGTGTTTCCACTACTTCTTGTTGATTAACTCACCTACTTACAATTCACGGTTGTGGATCCTAGGGCATTCAACCAGGCCTTCTTCCACCCAGAACAACTAGCAAGCTATTCAACATGAGCACAAACAGGAAATGACGTTTGCCCAAGGCCCGTAAAATAAACAATAAAAATACCCAACATAAAAGGCTTGAATCTATCTAAAATACGTTGCATACTAACGTAATATTTACATTTAAAACATGTTCATATTGTTCTTATCCCATTTAAAGCTGGGCTACAGTTATCCCCACTGTTGTTAAATACTAAAAAAACAATTTTCTTTTAAAAGTCTTTTAGGATCTGGGAAAACGCGACGAATTTTAACTAGCAGTCAAATTAGGGACTGTAAGCTATAACCTCTCTCACCTAGCCTACAGTTCGTTTCGCACCTAATGCTAAAATCATCTCCGCCAAACCTTTCAGAACTTCCACAGTAAATGTATAAATAGAGAGGAGCATGGTGAGGACTCCCTGAATGTTATGTGTTTCTGCAGATTTTAAATGTGTTGTTAAATATTTGGGTTTGGTGTATGATTTAGTCTTGTTGGGTCCTAAATCATACACCAATTTAATTTAATTAACTAGAGTTGTAATGTGGGGACATTTTTTAAAATGTATTACCATAGGAGGAATAGATTTGTTTTATCTTGGTAAAGTGAGTTCTTCACACGCTGTCCTTGCTTCATTCATTTAATTAAGTAGTAATAAAATGCTTGTTTTAGACAACAAAACGTATATACGTTTCATTTTATTGTGTAAAACAGGCATTTTATTACTTAATGAAATTACAGAGTTGGAAAATGTTCACTTGTATTTTGTGACACCATGCCTAGATAGCAAACGCGATACAACTTGACATTTCGTAAAACAAATTGGGATGCTTCTCTGCTGTTAAAGCATCATCATGGTCACAGCGAATGAACATACAGGGATCAAATGGTAATCCGTCACCAGTTTGGATCCATTCCCACGATTTCTGTTGACAAAGAGGATGCAGAATAGAAACTGAGAGAGACCACCGTGGCAGGAGTCATCACGCTGTCAATCAGCCCCTAAACAGTGCTGATCGTCCTGGTAAAGAATAATAGCTTGGGCTTCTGTATGGCCTATAAATAGCTCAACACTGTTACAAAGCACGGTGTATTTTCATGCTGCCGTATGTCGGTGAGCTGTGGAGCTTCCTGGTTTTAGCTTCATACTACCGCTATACCAGCTCCCAGCAAAGTGCTCTGTTACACTGGGATGAGGGAGCTGAATGCATTTGCTATCACATACACTTGTACCGGTGTTTTCCAGGGCAGGCATCATGGACACAGACACCAGTGACAAGTGCATCAATGAAGTACTTTCACAGGTGCAGGATAAGGCTAAAAGGGTCATTGCCTACTATAGCCGGCACTTGCTGTTGGCTGTTGTGGCAGGGCTGTGCCATTTCTGCCCTTAGCTCTAGGGCATCCCCTTTGTCCTGCATACTGACTACACCTCACCAATTTGGCTTATGGTCATCTTTTGGCAAAGATCTTGTGGGCCAGGTCATGAGGTGGGTCATGGCACTGCAGAAGTATCACTTCACTATCTGACACCATGCCTGGACACCTGCATGGTAAAACAGAGGCCTTGTATTGCTGCCTGTCTGCCACCTAAGAATGCCATTACAGGACTCAAGGACAGAGCCTAGGCAGCAGAGTGCTGCTGCTGGTGTTGTTGCCCCTGAGTGACACTGGCCTTGATGCTGTGAGTAGCAAGGAGTTCTGCTGCACCAAGGAGGATACAGCGTTATCCTAGGTGCACAGATGACTTTGAGGGGGATGAAAACAGAGATGGATGTACACAATTGCACTCGGACCTTCACGCAGGCAGGGACAGCCTCCAGATGCATGATGGGCTGCAATAGCATATGTGGAACCGGTGCCTCTGCAGTGTGTATAGAAGCTGGTCAGTGCTACTGCCAGCTTGAGGACTGTGCTGTGTGTGGTTCATGGGCATGCTGGCGTGGGGCACTTTGGCATAAGCAAGATGCTGAAGTGGTAGTTGGAGTTCTACTATCTTAGATGTAGCTCCATGTCTGTGCAACATGTGCACTGCTGCGACCAATGCACAATTACTACAGTTGCATACCTCACTATAGTACTTCCACTCTAATGTGCCTATGGAGGGTTGCTGTGGACATCCTTGTGGCCTTAGAGTCACTAAGTGACCCAACGCACGTGTTCCCAGAATAAAGATTGGCTATGTTTGCAAATTGACTAGTTGTGGAGTCCTTCTGCCTTTTTGGAGTGCCTGAAGAACTCCACAGCAACCAGGGATGCAACTATGAGTTGGCAGTCATATCTGTGGTCTACAACTGGCTGGGCATCTGAAAGACTTGTATCACTCTGCTCCATCCACATAGTAATGGCCTAGAAGAGTGTTTCAACTGGATGTTCTTCACCCAGCTTGCCATTTTCACTAAGGTTGGGTGATGTTTAACTAGCATATTATGATATCTATAGGGAAAAATTGGACAATGATTGCGGGGGTGGGGGGTGGGGGGGATTCTATTAATTACATTAATTACTGTTTCCATTTTTGAACATTTGAGCCCATTCACAGCTCATCCTCTCCTAATCACCCAGTCTTTCCTTACTTTCCTCCATACATTTGCATATACACCAACCTGTGAAATATGCTAGATTACCATCACATAGTAAAACTTGGTGTAGTTTCAAAAAAAAAAAAAATATATATATATATATAAAAAAAAAAGCTAAAATCAACCATTTCTGGGGCTTTTTCCAAAAGTAAAAAGTACAAGCATGACAGTGAAAGATGGGTACAGTATACAATATCACAGTTAGGACTTTGTTTGAAAGGTATAGCAATGAACAGGAGAGTTCACTTTAGTTTTAATATACAAAGACTCATCTCTTGATTTACTAATGCAGGCACAAATCTATAAAAATTATGTTTGCAGCTAAATTTCAATGTGCTGTAAATAGTGTGATTACAAGCCATTTTTTCTTTAAATCAGGTGCAAGGAGTGATTTAGCCTAATAATTCGAATAAACTCAATTTTCCTTTTTGCCTTCTCTGCAAGCCAAAACTTCAACTGGAAAAGTCACAGATCAGTGACGTGCGCTCATACACCTTGATCATGTTCAGGTAGTGGAAAGTAGCAAAGAAGAACTAAAATGCTATGCAACTCTGCATAATTTAGTTAAGTTTAACATTTAAAATATGTTGTTAAATAGTTGGACTTGGTGTATTTCATATAGTTTTGATGCGTCCTTTGTTAATTAATAAATATGTTTAGAAATGTCTACGGTCTGCATGTCAAGTTTCTCTCCTAGTTAATTCCCCACCCTTTCCCTTCCATTAACCAATTATTTCCATTATTGTTGTGCTTGTTATAAGAGAGAAATGCTGTTCCCTGGTCCTTCTTCACCACAGATGCTACAGTATTGTTTATTTTTGAGAGGTGATGGCAGGGGTGGGAATTGTCTGCTTATTGTTGTAGGTCAGTGTGGCTAGCCTACTAAAACACCTGAAGCTACAAAAGCTGCAGGTCTAATTTTATTTTTATTTATTTTTTTTTTTTATCTTGGTCCTTCAACAGAGAGGTTTCTGAAACACCACTGTATCCTTATGCTCAATATTCTGTGTTGAAGTTAGAGCCCCTGGTGTTCCTATGATTTCTGCATTGAGTTTTATTAGATGCTGTTGCTCACTGTAGTCACACTGTTTTTTGTTATGAAAATGTAAAAGATGATCCTTATACCAGCAAAGATGATCCTTATACCAATATTATAACCTTGTCAGCTCCTAGCCAGCATTAAGCCAAACACTAGAGTAAAGGAAATGGATACCCTCCAGTCATCAGAGAAATACAAGTGACATCATGCAATGTTCCCTAGTTGTCTACTATATAATGAAAAGAAATATCTAACATTTTCTCAGCATGAGAAAATTCCTTCTCTTACTTACAATAACAAATATTATATGTGTTCTAGGCTTTACTAATTTAGGATAAGAAAGAGAGGAGCTTTTAGTGTTTGTGACTAAAAAGATGAAAAGAAGAACATCATTACATACACTCACAGACAATTGTATCCTGTGTTCCTAATTTAAAAAAGAAATGTAAATCACAAAGGCATTTCAAAACATCGAACATTGAAAGGGTGGGGGTAACCTTGCACACAAAAGTAGAAGAGTTGACATGCTGGCTTTAAGACATGTTTTAGAGGTACAGACAGGAATCACACGAGACAGAATTGCAGTAGATGCAGCAATAGCTGTATTTGACAATAAAGGGATATCTAATCCAGTGTCTAATGCATTTGTTTATATTTCAGATTTCAGAGTAAAAATCTTATATTCTATAAAAAGCTAAACAGGAAACCCAATCTCTCTAAAGAAAATATAACAAATCACAAAACCCTTTTACCAATCATCATAGAAAATAGAAATGTTTTAAAATGTTCAAAAATATTTTTCAGTGTGTGCTGTATATATAGTCAAGGCAGTTTGGCATGGACATTGTAGTATTTCTAGTTTATCTATTTAATTCAAATTCTAAATGATAGATATAATTAAAAGGACACTGCATAGGAACGAGCACAATATAGCATAAAGAGTAGAGTCATGGGTCTAGAGGTAATCTCATGCAATCTCACATTTACTGATTTAATATTTCCTCTTTATAATGAGTGATGCAATCCATTTAATCACTAGTGTCCTTAACAGGTGAAAGAGAACTCCAGAGTGTGCCTACTTGATCAGAAAATGCTCTGTGTGGCTGTTACATGGCGTGCATAGAGTGGAAATTAAGAGCTGTGGATAAGCAACTCAAGCTCCACACAAGAAACCAGGGACTATTCTGCTCGTCTTTCTTGCTGCTACGCTCTGATGGGGTCATAACCAATGGCCTGAACAGAATATAGGCAGAACGTCACACATCAGCATATTACAGTAACTTGAATGATGAATATACATGATTTCTTAACACAAGAGAAGTTGGCGTGAACTGCTCTCAGTGGGGGATAGATGGAATTATTTGTAAGCCATGAGGATGAAAAGCTGGGATGACCATAAAGGTTATAAGAAAAGAGTCCATACCACACAGTAAGATAATAAGGATTGTGACTGAAATAATTTTGAGCTGAGTGGTGCTCATTCACAGATAGAGTCCCTGCATATTTTATAATTGTGTCTGTGTGTGTATATATCCCTGGGTTACTAAAGAGAGAGTTTGTCCCCTTCACTGCCATAGGATTATGTAGAGCCTCTCTTCTGTAACTCTTGAATAAATGCTGAGGAGAGAAAAGATATGCAGTTTTATAACCATAACAGAGATCTTACATGGCAGTCACCTGAAAGGTTACTGAAAGCCTAACACTTACATTTTCACTTTAGTTGTAGAAGGCATAGCCTTTGTTTGCTGATAATTGATTCTTACAGTGCATAGGGAAATACTCTAAAGGACAACTGACACTGCTCCCTTATTGACTGACTAATTTAGTACTTATTGTAGGGCACTGTTTATGTTGTTTAACAAACTCTAGCACTTATTGTTTATAGCACTTATCATTGTTTAAAGATGGACCTTATGTATTTTGCACTTCTAGGTATCAGCATTCATCCCTGTATTCATACAGTATTCTAGTTCATTGGTATGTTTAATTCTAACCTACTGTACTGTACTTGGATATATTCTGTAGGAAACCAGCTTTTTCCCAGCTTTGCGATGCCATAAGAATTCACCTCACATAGAAATAAGTTCATTTGGACTAAGCTTTTACCTTCAATGATTTCATCCTTGACTTTCTGCAGCTCTTTCCTAACCTCTTCCAACAGTTCCTAGAGAAAGCACGCACAAAGTTAACAAAGTTACATAGTTAACAAAGGAGAGGATAGAGTTAATTCAATTTTTTCAGTAAAGTTCAATCTTCTTGAGCAACACTGAATATTTTCTCACTTGTTTGATTCTCTCCATCTCAGATTCTTCTCCACTCTCAACCTCATTTGATGAACCTGCAGCTTTCAGTCTGAAAGAAGGAACAAACCAGTGAGTAAAGTAAAAAGACACAGATGTGAGGTAAATAAAGAAAAAGTAAAACACAAGAAATGGTAAGCAAAAGTAACCGTAAAACAATGTCAAGCCACCATTAAAAAAAAAACAGAACAAAAAGACATACAGTCAAACAACCTTTATTTTAACAAGGACACCTATTGATTAAAACACCTGGAGTAATTTGGAGTTTAGTGCCTTTTTCAAGGGAACTTTTTCATCCCTACAGCACATTTCCTGTGGCATGAAACTCTGTTCTGTTAATGCCAATATGACGTCTGTGTGCGCCAATGCCAATATGACATCTGAGAACTGTGACAGATGGCATTTTGAAATAACAAAGCCAACAGCTAAATTTCTGCAACATCAACTTCCTAAAGACAAAATAAATAAATAAATAAATAAATAAATAAATAAATAAATAAACTACAAAATTTCACATCACCAACCACCACCACCACCACCCATCAGATACCACCATGATCTGACATGCTAGTATTATTTGTTGTCCATTACAACAAAAGGACACAGTTGTACTCATAATAAGTAGGCAAATCTAACTAATAAAAGTTGTGTTAGCCAGAAAATCGAGGCTCAAAGGGAAAAAAGTTAATAATGGGCTTAAGCTACATAGCAGCTATGTTTAAGTTTGAGGGTGTGTGCATGTGTGTCTGTGCGTGCATGCACATGTGTGTGTGTGTTTGGGCAGTACCTGGAAGGCATGGAAGTGAAGGAGGGAGAATCCAGACCTCTGGTCAAAGAATTATTCCTGTTTGGATATATACTAGATATATACACATATATAAACCCCACATACTCCATTCCTGACTAAAAGAGGTTAATAGGTTAATCAAAAGCCTCAAGACTGAAGGCAGTTACCAGAACAGAGAACCAAGCTAGACTCCATTAAAACTGATTTACCACATTAAGACCTCTTAACCATAAAAGTAGTGGAAGTGATTGGAATACCTGAATTCATTTATTTGGATGGTTGATTTTGGCAATATAGTGTAGCAAGATGTCAGAACAGAGCACACAGACATGTTAGGAGAGACAGTCTTACCTGGGAATGCCAGATGATTTCTCCCAGGGTCTCCTCACTGTGTCTGTTGGGGGAAAAAAAAGGACCAAACCATGAGAAAATAAGATAGACAAAAAGGACATAGGCTTAAAGTTCAACACAGAGTTTATTAAACTTATAAACTTACCACTTTGACCTTGAGAGTCAGAATCATCCTGAATCCAGACAGAAGAAAGGCAAAATTGAATGTGAGGGTCATTACTCTATTAAAATAGATTCCCCCACCCTCACCTGCTCCCCTGTCCTACTGATACCCCTCCCCCCCCCAACACTTTTATTTATTTGTTGTGTCACTACATTTTTCTTTAATAATTATTATTAAAAAAATATTTTATTTTAGAATTAACGTTTGTTGAATGTGGCCTCCTGACATCATGTTAAACGATACACCTGTTATGACGTTATGACCCTGGCTGGGTCGATTCTGTTTAGATGACGTGCTATTGCTAAAGGTGACTGTAAAGATGTGACAAGAACATTTGCTGTCCTCTGACTCTTCTCCATCCTCCCCAACTAATGTGTTAGATTATGTCAGTAGCTTCCAATTGCATCTACACTCCATGTGCACTCTAGCACACACATTGCAACAGTGTATGAAGTCCCACTTTGATATAAAGTCAGTTTAGCACTCCTTCCAGGAATGATATAAGGTTACCTTTTCCTGGTTCTGCCCTTTATGCTAAATTTGTACCTACTGTGTCAAATCACAACTAAGTGACACGGACTATGTTATAAACACTTGATCATCAGAAAACGTCACGTGCTTGTCACATTAACATGTTCAAGTGCTATGTTTCACATGATGTCTCTGATTTTAGTGATGTTTGTTTGCCTGTACTTTCCTTAGTCATAGCTTCTGAAGGTGTCCCTTTATCTGATTATTCCCCTGATGTTGATGGTTTGACTTTGCGTAGTGAGCGTCTTCCCTCTGCTCATTTGCCCAATTCAGAAAAGCACACATTTGGTGAGGTATTCCTTCGATTTCAAGAACACAACACCTCTGAATCTTGCAAAATGTTTTGCGTTTGTTCATGACAATATCTTATCTAGGTAAAGAGTATGGACATGGAACTGTTCATCTTGTTGATGTCAAGGCGCTATCTATTGAATCCATTGTTGCTTTCCCTGCTCCAAAGCCCAGAAGAGTGCTTAGGTTGATTTCTAGGGGATATTACAAAAGTTTGTATCGTAACTTTTCGGATGTCGTGCTTCCCCTTACAAACCTCTTGTGCAAGTCCTCTCATTTCATTTAGTCCCCTGCCTATCAGTCAGTATTTGATACGTTCGTTACCTGTTCTGTCTGCTCCTGATTTTGAAAAGTCGTTTAAACTTGAGGTAGATATTAGGGACACTGGATCTGGGGCAATGTTGCTATGCAATGGGCATCAATCATGCTGTTGCTTATTATTCTGCAAAATTCAACCATCCACTTCATTATAGTACTATCGATAAAGAGTCCTGTTTTGTTATTAGCTGTACATTATTTCAAAGTGTATATAGGATCTAATGCTTTGCCCGCCACTGTGTACACTGATCATAAGCTTCTTGTATTCCTCCAGAGAATGGGCAACACTAACCGTCAGCTCATGTACTGGTCGTTAATCTATCAGTTTAATTTAGACTGTACATAAAATATAATAATATAGTAATATAGTAGCACACTGTTTGTCACATTCAGGTTTGCCCTAGTGTTCTCTCATGGGTGGCGGTGTTATGACCCTGGCTGGGTCAGTTTTAATTGTGTTTTTCTATGTTCCAGGTTTTGACAAACCTCCTGCCTGGACTGCCTCCCATTCCTGTTCATGATGTGTCAGGTGTAGGCCATCCTTATTAACTGTGACCTTTATCCTGATTTGCTGCGTTACCTGTTCCCAATGTATAAGACCTGCCTGGATTGGAATGAAAAGGGAGACATTCCTCTTGCTATGTTCTATTTCATTTTGGCTTTAGATTTCTTAAGAATTTGTGTTGTGATTTGCATACACAACATGCAAATTGTTTCAATCTTGGCTGTTATACTGTTTATAATTACTGTTTTCTATTGGATCTGGTATGTAGTGTATATTTTTATTTCTAAGTCATTGTTTGATTCTTTTTTGATCTCATCAACTCCTGAAGCCCATACCCTCTATGATTAAATCATGCCATTATTCACACTACCCCAGTGCTCATGTTCTGTCATTGCTGTTACAATCTGTTGCCTAGACTGGGTCGTAACACACCTTAGGTATACAATAAAAAACTGAACTAAGTATTTCCATCTTCACCAAAGGAAATATATGCCAGCTTTAAATTTTAGCTCTGCTACTTCTGTTGAAACTCTTTTGAATGTTACTGCATTAAAGAACATTTTAGGGAGACCAATTTTAAAATGAAGTAACTTTCTATAACCACTTACAAGTAAAGCCTACTGTCATTAATCAGAGCTGCCAATGTACCCAATATAAAACACAAAGCAGAAGTACTCTCACATTACTAGGCTCTTCTGTCTTTGGGACTGGAAGGGCTTTCTCCCCTTTGTCTGCAGCTTTCCTCCTGGACACACAGGCACACGTCATTGCACATGCATAGAAAAAGTGAGTAAAGCACACAAAAACTACCAACGAAATGAACAACAATGTTCAGAACTACAATACAGCTACAATTTAGCTCACAGCAGTATTTGTATGTTCAAATTGTATATTCTTTGTATAAGAGTTCTCAGTATCTGATTTACTAACTGGGGCTTTTGGAAATTGAAAATCTATATAAAAGAAAAATGAATCAGTGTGATAAGCATATATTTGAGCACTGAAGTTTACAATACACCATACAGTCATAAATCATGGATGTCCTAGACATAAGGCATGAGCGATTGTGTCTCTATTACTCACCGTCTTGCTAGTATTGCACTCATCTCCCCCATTAGATCTCCTCCCCCAGTGGGCATGGAAGCACTGCTGCGACTGACATCTTGCTTGGAAGTGGATGCAGGAGCTGGAACAGTAGGTGCACCACCACCATCATCTGTCTGAGGGCAGCAGAGAGCAAGACTCTACAGTCAGATCAGACAAGATAGGTCCTACCTTATATATATCCTATTAGTAACACAAAACCATAGGGTATATGCTTTATTGTTAATAAGATGGCGCGACTGTGTTATGTAGAAAGACTATATATAGGTTCCCCTTGGAGGCAGAGTTAGGTTATTCCAGACTATATCCTTAAATTAATCCAGACTAAGGCACATAAATCTTATTTAATTAATTTAATTGTGTGTCTCTCTCATGTTTTCACTCTCTCTCTCACCTTGGGTACTTTGCGGAGCTTGGCTCCTGCCAGTGCAGCAGCAAGACCACCTCCTCCTAGTCCTTCTCCATCACCACATCCACTTACAGAAGTGGGAAGTGGAGGTGCAGGTGGAGGGGCTCCCCCTCCACATGGAGGGGGGCCTGGAGGTGGAGGGGGCCCACAGGGAGGAGGCCCAGGAGGAGGTGGGGGCACTGGAGGTGCTGGGGGACCTCCAGAGGCCAGAGGTGGAGCAGGTGGAGCCATTACTGTAAAGCAGAAACATACGTTTAACAAAGCTTTGGGGGGGTTGTCCAAGGCTAAGAGCTGTGCCAGTGCAATGGGCAGATTCTGTCAGTTCCTGGTATTCCATCTAGATGCTACAATATTTAAAAAAAAAATTTTTAAACCAAAGTCTGAAAGCCCTATCTTCCACATGGAACTTTATTTAACATTTTAACCATATTCCACCATTAAAATGAAATGTAACTAAAATTAAGATCCTTACAATTCTTGCATTAAATAATAAATCCCAAATATGCTGGAGCTGTTGTCTTTTTGCTGCCATTTAGGACCTTAGGACAGGGGAAGATGTGTAACCTTATGTGTCAAACCTTAATCCTAACCCTAGACCAGTTTTATAACTGAAGATGGAACATGCCTACAATGAATAGGTACTAGGTATTTTTTTGGAATAGGAGCTTACGAATGAGTGGTGAAATAATGGGGGAATTACTGGGTGATTTGTGTTACGGTGTAGATTTTTATGATGGTTTTGCACTGACTTGAAGCAGCCAGTCGTTCTCTCTCCTGCCGCTCCCTCTCTTGACGTTCTCTCTCCTGCTGTTCCCTTTCCTGTTGCTCCAGTCTCTGCTGTTCCAATCTTCAGAAGTAATATCATAGATTAAAATGCTACATGCACTTACTAATGCACGTTTACACTCATATATATATATATACATGAAATGTGTCATTTACAAAAGTTACTGAGACATTATGCAGCTTTTTTTTTTCAGTGGAACCATAACTAAAGTTAAGGAACATCAAGTTGTGCTGTAACTATCATTTTAAACCCACAAATGCAAAATATAAGGCAGAAACAATAAACAAGTTTTCTTGTGCAAATGGATTCTCAAATGTGATAAATTAATAGTACATTTAGTAAAATTAATAGTACAGTAAAATTAATAGTACACTGAGCAAACATTTCACCAGAGATGTTGTACATCATGCTATAAATAAAGAGAGCCATTGATCCATGAATATTTTACTGGCGGTTCATTGTCATCATCTTGATTTAAACATAAACACTGACTTGTTTCAGCCCAAAAGAGAGAAACGAAGCAAATTGGCCTTCTATTCGCTGCAACATAATGACATGGAAACATAAAGAACGTAATAACTGTGTGAATTATTTGATGTCATCTTAAAAAAAAGAAATCTCAATCAGATCAAGAGATTTTTTAAATACTTAATTATTCTGACAGCCATTTGAGTCAGTTTGTCTAACGTAATCTCAGTTGTTACCTTCTGTGCTGGTCCACTTCCTCTTGGGATGGTCCATTTGACACAGGCCGAGGAAGTGTGGAATATCCTAAAGATAGCAGACAATTATTCAGTTGTAATTTACTGATGTTGTACTTTGAACTTAGTGATATTTGTGCATGTTTGTGTATGTTTGTGCATGCTCTACCCATGTCAGGCATGGCACTGAGGACCTCCAGTGCATGCATCATGCCAGTGGCAAATAGAGTAGCATCCTCTTTGCTGCCAAAATTGAGGCCCCAAACCTGGCGTGCATCCCGCCACTGGTGGAAGTTGGGTGTGGCTTGGTTATATTTTAGGCTCTTCATAATTGGACAGTTCATCACCACCTTCACAGAACAAGAGGAATTCATCAAAACCAGAGCACAGTGATGTGGACTTTTAGAAATG
>NW_027658637.1:10000-27702 GCF_041902795.1 Electrophorus electricus | reverse complement strand
ATTACTGTATGTCCAGGATCTCCAGAAGGGTGACCAGGTATGTTTAAGGAGCTCCAAGTTATTTTGTGTGTGTGGGCTTGCATACGTGTGCCTGTGATGGAGGGAGAGAATCGTTACACCACTGGCAGACCTCTTTAGGTAGAGTAGGCCTACACTGATAGAGCAGGTATATAACACCCTTATAGAGGGACAGGACATCCTGCATGCAACAGAGTACCAGCTGAGAGGACACAGGTGGCAGATAAATGCAGTCAGCAGTATGGTTCTTTGGAGGCCACTTGCTATATGTGTGTGCACGCATTTGTTTGTCTCTCGCGCACACTTCTCTGATCCCCTTTCCCAGCTGCCTCTTACACTGACAGCTCAGATGACGAGACCTCTCCTCGGGACAAGCAGCAGAAAAACTCCAAGGGTAATGGAGATTTTTGCATCAAGAACATCAAACAGGCTGACTTTGGTCGCAGGGAGATTGAGATTGCTGAGCAAGGTAGGTGGGATAGTGCCCCCTTGTGTTTGCTTTGGGTGATTCTGGCTGCTTTCTTACATGGGTTTTGTAGCATTGTGCACCGATATGCAGTTGCTGATGGCTTTTGTTTGTTTTCCGTCTAATCCTCTTAAACCAGTCACTTATGTGTGCATGGTTTTTTTTTGTGTGGGTTTTTCTTGTGGATTATGTCCATGTTTGTCATTATGTTGCTTTCCATGCATTTTAATGTCCGTGTGTAGGTGCTTGCGTGTATGGGTTTGTGTAGTTGCATTTGTGTGTGTCTGTAGTTGTGCGTGTGTCTTGTAGTTGTCTGTAGGTGTGTTCGTGTGTGGTTGTGTATTTGTAGTCGCGCACGTACGTGTGTGTTGTGTATCTGTAGGTGCGCGTGGTTGTGGCTGTAGTTTGTGTGTGTGTTGTGTATCTGTAGGCATGCGTGTGTGGGTGGGTGTGTCTGGTTGTGTCTGTAGTTGTGTGTGTGTGTGTGTGTGTGTGTGTGTGTGTGTATAGTTTGTGTGTGGTTGCGCCCGCGTGTAGTTGTGCGTGTGCGCGTGTAGTTGTCTGTAGGTGTGTTCGTGTGTAGTTGTGCGCGCACGTGTGAGGGTATGTAGTTGTACACGTGGAGTGCTCTCAGGTCTTCATGTATGTGTCCTCTGTAGGGACAAATGTGTGGGTAGTGGTGTATTTGGTTGTGAGTGTGTATGGTGTGTGGGTGTAGTGTCTGTGGGTGGGTGTAGTGTCTGTAGGTGTGTGGGTAGTTGAGTGTGTATGCGTAGTTGTGTGTGGGTGTGTGTGTGTGTGGGTCTGTAGTTGTGTGCGGGTGTTTGTGTGTCTGTAGTGGTGTGTCTGTAGTTGTTTGTGTGGGTGTGTGTGTGCGCGTGTAGTTTGTGTGTGTCTGTAGGCACGTGTGTTTGGTTGTGTGGGTCTAGTGTGTCTGTGTGTGTGTGTAGTGGTGTGTGTGTGTGTGTGTAGTTGTGGTAGTTTGTGGGTGTGTGTAGTGTTGGGGGTGTGTGTATTGTTTGGTTGTGTGGGTGGGTGGGTAGTTATTTCCCTGTGCTGCTAAGGAGCCCATATTTTCACAGTGTACTGAGACAGCACAGTTCTGCCCACTTCACCCTCAGATAACCAAGCAGCTGAACACCAAGTGGGCACATCGACTCTCTGCTCATACTGTGCTGCTCTGTGCGCCTGTCCTCTCTGTCACTTGGAGACCAGGAGTGCTCTCAGGTCTTCATGTATGTGTCCTCTGTAGGGACAAATAAATCATTATCTCAGAATACTGGGTGCGTAATGGCATCTCTAAAGTCCAGCCTGTGGAAAACGTCCTGTTTCTGAAAACATGCTTTTTCCATAAAATGGAATAAACAGTGCTGCATTAATAATCTAGCTGCAACATGTTTCAAATTAAGTGTGTGTGTGTGCGCGCTTTGCAGAGATGCCAGCTCTCATGGCTCTGAGGAAGAGGGCTCAGGGAGAGAAGCCCCTGGCTGGAGCTAAAGTGGTGGGCTGTACTCACATCACAGCCCAAACTGCTGTGAGTAGCCCATGTATAGAATCTCAAAAACACACTCACTTTCACTCTCTGTCTGTATACACATCTTGTATTTGTTCAGCAAACCATGCACCTGTCACACTTTTGCCTGTGTGTGTGTAGGTGCTAATGGAGACCCTGTCCGCACTAGGGGCTCAGTGCAGGTGGGCTGCCTGTAACATCTATTCCACCCAGAATGAGGTTGCAGCCGCCCTGGCAGAGGGAGGTGAGAGTCTCGCTCTTCTTCTCGCTCCCTCCTTCCATTCCCTCTTTCTGAGTTCTCTGTTAATCTATGTCCCCTGGCAGGTTTCTCTGTGTTTGCTTGGAAGGGGGAGTCTGAGGATGACTTCTGGTGGTGCATTGATCGCTGTGTCAACGTGGAAGGCTGGCAACCCAACATGGTAACAGAGCCTTTTAGATTCCACTACCGTTTCCACTACCTTTGTAGATCCCACTATATTTAGATTGGTTCACTTGGCATAGAGGGATGTCTTCTTATTCTTCTGCCGATTGTGCCTCAGATCCTGGATGATGGTGGAGACCTGACACACTGGATCTATAAGAAGTATCCCAGCATGTTCAAGAAGATTAAAGGCATTGTGGAGGAGAGTGTGACTGGAGTTCACAGGTGAGTGTTGAATCTCAGGTTAACTCCCAAACTACATCCAGTGCTGGGCCTTCTCTCAGTATACCTTCTACAGATGCTGATTTCAGCTTGTTAATGTCCAAGTTTACTGAGTATTTTAACATGCTAGCAGTGTTGGTGTATTTGCCACTTTTTATTCTTTCAATCTAAAATCTCCAAATTTTTTCTGTAATAAGTAATTAATGCTCCCAAGACTGGACCTAAAGTCTGCTTTTCAGTGCCTGTGGAGCTCCACTTCTGCAGGGGAATGGCACCATCTAGTGGCTGAGAATATGAATACCAGGATTTAAATAATGCATTATTACTGCTGAGGTTTTTTCAGCAAGCTGAATGTGAAATCTAATGAGAGTCGGCTCCTCTTCTAAAGGTTCTGTATGTCCACAGGTTCATTAGTTTGTTATCCAGAGGTGTGCTGTAGTTGTATGTATAAATATGGTTTTCTGCTATCTTTATGGCCAGGCTGCATCAGTAGATAAAATGGACTAACTCTCTACTTGAATTAGAGTGCAATTACCTTGGCTAAGTGACAATTACAGTCTGTTTATATGTAATTACCTTGGCAAAGTGACTACTAGCAAATTTCTGTATGCCAGTTATGAAGAAATGGACTAATACATTGAAACGCAAATTTAAACAGTATCACTTTAAAGTCCTTTAAATAAAATGGAACAGCACAAAATGTATTTTGATTTGTAATCTAGTTGATTATGATCATTTTAATTGGGTTGAGTATTTTAAGGCACCTTTTTTCAATGCATTGTAAAAAGTGCTCAAGTTCAGATACCTTTTTGACTATCTAATTTTCTCCAACTTCAGGGAAACCAGTATCAAGACATTTTGTTACAGATACTTCAACTTACAAAAAAGAGACTCAAAGTAACAAAGTTCATTTATTTTGTTCTTGTGTAATGCTGCCAGGCTGTACCAGCTTTCCAAGGCTGGCAAACTGTGTGTGCCTGCTATGAACGTCAATGACTCAGTCACCAAGCAGAAGTTTGACAACCTGTACTGTTGCCGGGAGTCCATCTTGGATGGGTAGGTTGAACATTATTTTTGCACTTTATGGCACTACACACACAGTGTATAGTAAATATAGTAATATATTTACTATATACTGTTCTGTGTGGCAGCTTGTAATCTTCTTAGCTGTAGATCAGTTTTGGATTCAGTATGCTTTGGTTGTTTGGTATGTCTGATTTGTGTGTGTATATGCGAGTCTAGTTTGAAGAGGACCACCGATGTGATGTTTGGAGGGAAACAGGTGGTCGTGTGTGGATATGGAGAGGTGAGTCAGACACTATCACATGCTGCAAAACTAAATTTAGGTCCTTGCTCAGTATAAATACCAGACCTAACCAATAGAGGCCCCCATGCATTAATAAATTAATTTTCATTATTCCACTTCACATGGCTGTATTTGTGGTGCTAGTCAGATTCTTGATTATGGCTATACTTGTGTGTTCTCTGTTACTACAGTGGAATGTTTAGAGAGCTTATAATGAATGTGACACTGTGTGTGTGTGCGCGCGTGCACATGCATGTTTTCGTGTGTGTTCAGGTTGGAAAGGGCTGCTGTGCTGCTCTGAAGGCAATGGGCTCCATTGTCTATGTCACAGAGATTGACCCCATCTGTGCTCTGCAGGCCTGGTAAGCCACCAGCTCAGACCCTAGTTATTGGGGGCTCTCGGTTGTCAGGGCTTGAGTCTGAACTGGGTCAAGTTCAGAAGAGTAACATTTTACTAAGGTACTGGAACTGAAGCATGACCTGTAGGGAGTTGCATTAAGCACACTGTAGGTTTTTGACAGGTCCATGTGAACGTTTCTGGCTGCTGGAGTCTGCTTACGAAGCATTGATCTCAGCCCTTGTGGTTTCAGCTGTGTCTGTTGCCTCTTCACCTCTTAGCATGGATGGCTTCAGACTGGTCAAGCTGAATGAGGTCATCAGACAAGTGGACATCGTCATCACCTGCACAGGTTGGTCGCAGCCTCCTCCTGACCCCAGCGGGCCGTCCGCCACCCTACAGGCGGAGCTGAAAGCACCAGGCTTTTCAGCCCTCTGGCTGTGCTGTGCTTTTAGTGGAGGTTGTGAGCACCCAGGCTGCTGGAAGACTCAGCTACTGCGCTTCGTTAGCTTCACCTGCAGCCAGTTTTTAACTTGTTCATTTAAAACAGTTACTAAAACATTAGATCTGTGATCAGAGCAATTAACAGATTTTTCGGTTGTTCACAAGCTCATCTGTAAATTATCTGGTTTTATCCTGTTTTTCAGTTGTTCAGAATATGGTCGTGTTCATTGAGGCTTTTTAATTACTGTCTTATAAAGCTGATACTGCTGTAACAAGGTCAAACTATGTATGTAGCTCTTTCATAAATGTACAGCACTGTTTTTAATATGTGAGGTTGTAGTATGTTTCATAAAATTAAAAAAAATGCTTGTAGTAGGTTTTCTACATTTCCTATGCCAAGGTCTGGCTTTCATGAAACATAGAATATTGCCTAGAAAATATTCCTTATTTAATAAGTCTAAGGGACAGTCATGGAGAAATGGCTTCAACCTTTAATAACAGCTTCTGTCTCGGGTCTCATCTCAGCCATGCCGAGAGAACTCCAGGGTGTTGCTCACTGTTGATGTGCGCTGCTCTTAGGCAATAAGAACGTGGTGGTGCGGGAGAACCTGGACCGCATGAAGAACGGCTGCATCGTGTGCAACATGGGCCACTCCAACACCGAGATCGATGTGGTGAGCCACCCTGACCACGTAGTAGCGCGCACATGTGCATGGCCCGAGAGTGTCTGTTTTGATGTGTTGATGTGTGCATGTGCACAGCTGAGCAGGACTTGTTCGTATGACCCTGCTCTCGTTGGTACTGTGCTTCGCAGGCCAGTCTGCGGACCCCTGAGTTGACCTGGGAGCGTGTGAGGTCACAGGTTGACCATGTGATCTGGCCTGATGGGAAGAGAATAGTGCTCCTGGCGGAGGTAAGAGCATCACCCAACATCATGTCAATAGAGGAAAATACAGGTGGTTTGTTTATTTTTTATTTATTTATTTGTTTTATTTTTTTAATGGCATGTATTTGAGACACATGTGTAAGTTACCTTTACTGTCATGAAATGGGTAATGATGAATTAGACCAATAGAGGAATGTTTCATGGTAGGTTTTTTATTCGTGTGCGTGTGCTCACTTGATTAGGGTCGTCTCCTCAACCTGAGCTGCTCCACTGTACCCACCTTCGTCCTGTCCATCACAGCCACAACTCAAGTGAGAGTCGTAGTACATAATCACTTTTATTAAGGCCATTGACCTGTGTGTGAAAGTATTTACTTTCACTTCCTGTTAGAAAAATGGTTGGCTTGCTCTACTTAGATCTTAAGTAGCGGCGGGTTGTCCCCAAGCGGTGTGTGTGCGTGTGAGCACATGTACTCAGCCAGACTGTTGCCATAGAAACTGAGTTCTGGTTCGTGTCCCTCCAGGCCTTGGCCCTGATAGAACTGTACAATGCTCCAGAGGGCCGCTACAAACAGGACGTCTACCTACTGCCTAAGAAAATGGGTAAGAGACACGTGCACAGTATTTTTATGTGCTCATGTGGTATGCATTGAAGTTATGGAATCAAAAATTGCTGCTCTTATACAGCAAGCTGGATTTGCGGTGATCTATGCAGAGGTCTTGGATGCCTGTCAGTGTTTGGGTGTGGTGGTGCAATGATAGCAGTTGGTCAGCAGACTGCAGTGAGCTGAAAGACTCAGCATGTCTGCAGTCTCAGAGCTTAGCCATATGTGACCCAGCGTGGGCCCTGCATAGAGAGGCAAGAACAAGAGAGTGCAATATAGGTCGGCCTGTCAGAGACTGTAGCTGCGGCTCACTGCGCAATCATGCCCCCCACACTCACACCCCTATCTCTGTGTCTATCTCACTCTCGACCCCATACCTTAGCATCACTACTATAAACAGGTGAATGAGGCAGAGGTCTCTATGGAGCTGTGTCTGATGGCATGTGCATGAAGCTGCTTCATTTCTGGAAGCAGGATGGCAAAAAATATGGGGGAGGTAATTAATCAGTAAAGGCTGGAAATTAGGGCTTCGTCACACTTTCACCCATAGACTGAAGATAAGGGGCTTTTTTTTGTCTCTTCACTTCATTGCTTGTTCAAAATAGACTCGGCACTAGCTGGCTTGACTCTAGCAGACATTAAGCCAAGGTTATGGAAGCATGCTGAATGAATAAATGTGCTTTTTGGTTCTCAAATTTTGACTTTACCTAGATGAGTATGTGGCCAGCCTTCACCTGCCCACGTTCGATGCCCATCTCACCGAGCTGACTGATGAGCAGGCAAAATATCTGGGCCTCAACAAGAACGGACCCTTCAAGCCAAACTACTACAGGTATCCAGCCATTAGTGTGCTATGTGGTTTCTCATTTGTTCTCTTGGTTTTGGTCTGTTTAAATGTCACTGTGCCAGTTTGTGTGGGGAAATGTGCAAATTGTAAGCCTACTCTAATGTATACCTATTACTCCATTTACTGTTTTTTGTTGCAGATACTAAACCACCTTGCACATGGAAAAAGAAGACTAGAGAAGTTAGTGCAACTCCTCAGTCCATACTGAGAGGGGGAAGGGGCTTGAGCCTCACTTTCCGAGGGGGGTGGGGGGGGCTCTGTGCTCATTGGCCATGAGTGTGGCTAATGATGGCTACAGCAGTGTTTTATTTATTTTCTGCTAGAATAAAATAACTCTAATAATTTTATGAGCTGCTACTGCTGGTGGCCAATCCTAGCACCATTTTCATGGGGAATTCATTGTTTCATCCTCCATTAGCTTCATGGGTCAATTGTCTGTAATTAATTTAGAGATATTTTGTTGTTTAATTATGGCTAGGCTAATGTTGAAAAAACCTGAAAAAAAGGTAAACTAAACAAATGTGCTTTTTTTTTTTTACCATTGGTTTTGTGAAGATGTGTCACTTGTCTTATTGTCTTTATTTTCAGTTCTGGTGATTTTTTAAAAAAATTCCTTCCTCCTTGTGTTAAATGATGGGTTGGGACAAAATTACAGTTGGGTCATGGAGTCCCCGTCATTCCTGTCTGTAGATCACGTTATTCAGATGTCTTTATCTTTGTTTCTTTCTTTGTTTTTTAAAGTTGTGTTGATTTTTACTAAACATTTTAGAACTTTGTTCTATCTCGGTTCTGAATAAAAGTAGACTAGTTAAAATTTAACTGGATACTGACAGATGTGGGGCAGGGCCTCTTTCCCCAATTGTCACTCAAACTGGAAGCAAATTATTTCATTGGCGAGAGCATCATCATCTCAATGTGTCTCCCAAATGTGAGCACACTGTGTGTTGAAATGAAGCCAGTATTGATGTTTTAAAATGTTCCCTCTGACCATTTCACAAATTCTCTAGGTCTGGATTTTATTTCCACATAATTACATTATTGCAGACATGTAGTCAATCACAGGGGTGTATATTTAGATATTTATACAGAAAATTAAGATTTTTCTATCTTCTGCCTCCCATTTGTTTTTGTTCCCATGAAATCGTTCTCTGTCATTATAAAGATAAGCAATTAAATGTTATGATCTTCTAGTGTAATATTAAATGTACTCAAACCTTCATTTTATATACTGTGAAGTAGAGACTATTTCAATGAGATACCAAATGTACAGTCAAACCGGTACCATGCTTCTTTGCCCGGTCCTTTGCTGACTGGGAGCAGCAGCAGAACCAAGGGAAAGGGGGGGGGGGGGGTGTTATAGCCAGGAGGGATTTAGTTGCACATTTTCTTGTCTGGACGGTTGATCAGAGTGAACCGGTTCGGTTTTACTGTGTGCAGAACTGTGACGTGAAAGAGCTACCTTTGTGACAGGCTTATTCTAATCTAATAAAATGGGGACCTTTTATTTTACCACACTTCTGAATATCTTTTTGGCAGACGCTTGCCTCGTCCTTTGCCATCTGTGTGTTTGGCGTAAAGGGAATGACTTGCTACTACCATTTCCTCACTGTCCCACTCTGCCTGCCTGGGCCCTGTTGTGGGAGCAGGGAAACCCTTTGGTACTGTGGGCTCCCTTGGTGCACTGCCTGGCTGGCAGAAGGATATTTGGAGTCCATCCTTGCTTAAGCCTTTTCCTTTTCTTTTCAAGCTGGTCACATTTCTCATAAACTTTCATGCAACATATACAATCAGATTATATTTTATGTTGTCCTGATACAGCAGTGTTAAATAGGTCCACTTTAGGATCCCCACAGAATTTCTGTGTTGTGCAAGCCAACCCTAACTCATTTTAATTTTTCAAAAAGATAATTTTTCTAAATCTCCTAGAGGTCACATGAATTTTCTTTACCAAAACTATACGTGGTGTAAAAACTGTGCAGATGTGCTCTACTGCATCTCTGTTTGAGTGCAAGTTTTTACCCCATCCATCTAAACTGCCCTTATAGACTCAGTCTCTTCAGCTGTCTACCTTTGCACATAACTCATACTGTTTGTCATATGGGTTAGCACATATCTAGATGTGTTAAACCCATTGTTTTAATGTTTTTAACCTTGACCCCCACCCCACAAATGTTCTTTCTGCATCTGTGTGCATGTGTGTGTGTGTGTGTCTGTGTGTGTGTACGGGTTTTCTGGAAGGCCAGAACTTTTGTTGCTGTGTTGCTGTTGACTCCAGATCCAGGTGCATGTATAAGGCTGCTGTGATCTGTGGTCTCACAGAAACATGCGCACCAGGTCGACACCAGCATCTCGTATGGAGAGCAAATTTAATAGGAACTAAATCAGATTCACTCCTGTATTTATTTTATTGAATACAAATAAAAGTCTTTTACTCTTAATTTGTCAAAACCATGTTTAAATATTGCAAGTGGTAATGGTAGATGAGCAATAATCAATATGTAACCCTAAAGAATGAAAATAAAATTCATAAAAATGTACTCAAGAAAGTTGTTTCAGGTATGGCCAAGTGTGGTTTGTTTTCCAATACATTTTAAAAGGGGTGTGGCACTCAGGGTTTTCTCAACGGTGGCTAAAATGCTGTGTGTTGGGGCAAGAAGTTCAGCCATGTTACCAGCTCAGGTTTGTGTTGTCCACTAGTCTTAACCATGTCTAGTCCGACCATGTGGTGCTGCGGAGCCAGTAGCTAAGGGTTATAAGTGGAGTGTGTGCCTACAACTCACTCAATATATGACCACATGATTGGGGGGTGCAAGAGCAGCTGCTGTCGCCGCTCACACACTGGCTTGATCTTTTCACTTTCCCTCTTTGAAAGTCAAGCTTTACACACACATGTACAGAGGGTCAGGGCCACTGTCTTTATGGGACATCAACCCAGGCACTGGACTCCTGGGTGATCAGGCTCCTTTGGCTGAAGCAAGAAATAAGCTTTCCTGGTAAGACCCAGTCACTCTGAACCAGCTGTTTAGACAAGCACACACAGACTCTATAGTTTCTGGTGAGCCAGATTTGAGGTGTAAAAGAACCCCTTAAGAATTATTTTTCTAAATTGCCACCTCAGGTAGTCTTGTAATTTCTCCTTTATATTGTTTCCTCATAAGCATTTATAGAAAGATTATATATTGAAAAGTGAGTTTGCCGCAGAACTGCTACATTAGATTTTTTTCATGCACTTATTACTGATTGATGAGCGTGTTAGAAAGGGTTTCAGTGTACGAATTGAATTATTGACTTTGCTGCTTTGGTTTTCTTGGCGAGATGTATTGGGGGGACTGAAAAGGCTAAAATATAGATAGGAATAGGCTCTAATTAAAATAGTTATTCAGATATTTACCTTACCTTCATTTGTCCCCGCCCCCCCCCCCCCCCCCAGTCCAATATAGTACATGGCATAGTACAAGACCCAAGAACTCAGAAGAACATCAGAACTCCAAATTTCAGAAGAGTTAAGACTACTGAAGGACTGCTCTGTACAGCAATAAACAATACTTCAAAGTTCTCAATACTGGCAATCTTTGTAAAAAGCGCTTATTGTGTTAGTAACACCATACCTTTTCTCAAAACGTAATTTAGTGTATTGGGTAGTTGCAGCTTGTTTGAGAGTGTCGAAAACGGTGCTGAAACAATTATCCACTGCATACATGTATAGCTGTAGTTTAGATACTTCGTAGAGAGAAGATTTACATTATGTGAGACTATTACAAACATTTTAAATATTTCTCTACTTTTAATAATTCAAGTAATTCATTTTCACTTTCATTTGCATAACTTTTACTCTGCGTTTTTAAATCAAGTATGCATGGTCTGCGTCACCTGAACCCACTTTATTTCTGTGCATTTATAATTTTAAATAATCTTCAAAATGTGACGAGGAAAGCAGTGTTACTACTCAGCTATTTGTTTACAGTCATTTTGTTTTAGCTTAATGGTAAATATGAATATATGTCTAAATTCTTTTTAGCAGCCGCATCAGCTCATGTAAACAAAGCCATTACTGTAAACAAAACATGTTTGTACAGGCTAATGACCAAGTGTTTCATAAAGATCTTACTTGGCCAACTTTGCCAATTATCGATTTAATTTAGGAGAATGCTGTTTTTTTTTCTACTGTCAGACTGCTGGACTGGACACTAACTGGGCATTTATACCTATCGTTCAGCCTGATCATGGATGGCACGTTTCTTCTTTCATAATGAAGTGCACACCGAGACCTGGTGGTGTTTTTCTCAGCGGCAGCTACTACCTCGCGGTCATCGCTGGTGTCCGCCGTCTAAGTGCGACCGCGTAAAGCCACGCCCTCTTCGCCGTTTTAACAGCCAATCAGGCAGCCGGGGCGGACATTCTGAAGTTGGAAATCCAGCGCTGGTGTCAAGGTGACGGTTCTCCAGCTGAATGTCCCCTGGACGCGCTGCGGAGAGGTGCGTCAGACGCGATTTAACAGATGCAGCAGACCGACGACATGGAGGTACCTATTCTTAATGATCTAAACAATAACAGCAGTAAGCTGAAGTCCCTGGCGCAAGGGAGAGATGGGTTCAAGAATCAGCAGAAGGATTCGGAGGTAAATCCGAAGCGGTCGAGTGCTGCGCTTTTGGGGCGTACTGACAGGGGTTGTGTGTGTGTGTGTGTGTGTGTGTGTTTGTGTGTGTGTGTGTGCGCGCGTTCCCTGGCTGTTGCTGGGAAGCTTTTTATGTCCTTGCCCGAGAGCGGATCCTCATCGCATGTAGTCCGAGGTGCTATTTTGACAGCACGGCGAGTCATCGCTATAAATACCTTACGATTTAAAAGCGGCGAATGCGGTGAACATGACTGTGCACGGGACTCCCTGTCATGAAGCCTAAATTTGCTACTCTTCGTGCGCACAAATTCCAATGCGTAAAATGTATCCAGTTGCCTCATCGTGGCGATAACTGGCTTTAGACTGGCTTTAGAACGGCTTTATACTTGTGTTGGCATCTAACAGTCATGTATATCTCAGTGACTTTGAAGTTGATTTAGCGGGACAGATTTTATCATCACTGTTATTTATAACAAGAACTAAATCTGAATGAGTTATTTCATGATGTTAAATTTAATGGGGAACATGTTAGAAATCGGACTGTTTATTTGGTAGATGTAACGATCTGCTTCAGGCATGACATGAGGGGACTGGACTGCAGACAGTACAGAGGCTCTCCATACTGCCCCGAGCTGCATCCACAGCAAAATCTAAACATGTGGCCACATAATTCACGGTCATTAAAAATGAAAGCTACATGCATTTTGATGTATGCCTTGGTATCGCAATCGGAAAAGACCTTTCTCTGGGGGAAGAAGCCCTTGTTGTGCTCTGAATGGGTATGCTACGGCCCCTCGAAGTTATCTTAGCAAAATTTCTCGACCATGTCAGAGCACACTGGGATTTTTAAAAGAAGAATTCGAGCGTATTTTGCCTGTGCAACCTTAGTTTTCTAGGACAGTGCAGAGTGGTTTGGGTGTAAACATACTGTCTCCCACCTGCCCCTCCACCCCCAAAAAAGATGACTTAAACCCAGATGGCACTTGTGCCATTGCAGGATGCACCAGTCTCTGTTTTAGAATGAATAGGCCTCATTTAGAGGACACATGAGTTAGCAGACTGATGGAATATGATCGTTGAGAACCCTGTTTAGGCCAGTGCTCTTGTAAAGAGGATGTATCCCTGCTGTATTATCTGATCGTGTGGTATTTCTGGAATATGGCATGTGGAAAGTGGGGGGTTGGGCCCTTGTTGATGTATAGTTCAGTGATCTTGCCCTGGTAATGCTCACAGCTCTGTGTGTTCCAGTGCTAAGATGGGAATTGCAGACGGCATGGTTCTGGATCAGAGTGTGGAAGATGGGTCCGGTCCAGAACGGATCCAAATGCTGTACGTTTGTTTTCGCTCTGACTGCGGCTGGCCTGCTTGCCAACCCCCTGACCCACAGCACAGTGGACGGCGGCTCGCCTTGTCTTGCTGGGAGACCATTGATCCAGATGAAGCCCCCTGTGATTAACACTGCAGCATGAGTTCTGGTGCTGGGAGAGAGCTGGCCGTAGCACCCTGGGATCTCCTGACTGGAAAGGTGTGAGCGTGGCTGTCTCGGCGGAAAAAGCTCTGCTCCCTCTCGCACCTTTCATCCAGAGCTCTCCTGCGCGGCTCACGACATACGGAAATTAGCAAGAGCCGAACAAGGCCTGGCACGTCTTCTCTGGAGTGGATGTTGGGAGGAAGGCCCTGGAAAACCACAGCATTCCTCTATGGCTCATTACAGATCAGCCTCAGTTGACCTGCAGGAATAGAGCAGTAACAGGGCTTTAGTGTTTGAGGGATGAGAATGTATGACTGGCTGTGTCACAGATGCTTTGTAAGGTTTGGGACGTTGACTGTGTCTAGAGTCGAGTTTGAAAGATACTTGACCTAAGGAGCTGTTGGATGTTTTGAAACCAGATGCAGTCAGCCGCAAGTGTGTATGTGGCCTCTACAAGTCAGTGCCAGCATGTTGGAGGCACAGAGTGAGTGTGGAAGAAGGACATGGTGAGGGGAATGGAAAGGAAAGGCAGGTAATAGAGCCGCACCCCGAAAGCAGTCAGCTCTCAGCACACTACAGAAGTGCAATCTTTTAACAGCACTGAACACTCTGTCCTATGCTCTCTTTTGTAGTGTGCGTATCTATTGTGTGTGTGTGTGTGTGGAGGAATGTATCGGAGTGTTTTGAGCTGTATCATTTGGACAGTGGATCTGGAACAGGGATGAGGAACCACTGTGTGTATGTGTGTGTGCAAGCATAGACCCATGTGTGTAAGAGCACTGGATGGAAGTGGCACTTAATCCTGCACCTCTCCACATCCTGTGTGTCTCCCATATTTCTCACTTTTGTCGAGTGACACTGCACCTCTGCTGCTCCGCTGCACCTGCTGTGCCTGCATTTGCATAGTGACCGTGGATGGTGTGCCCAGCGCAGGGGGAAAAAACACAGCGGAAGGACCCAAAGCATGTTTTTCCAGCAAGCTGGATCAACTTGTTTGGATTGCACTCATTCAATGTTCATTTGCTTGCTCTCCTCAGGGTTCCATGGAATCCCCCAACCTGGAGTTTGAATATGGGGACACAGATGGCTTGACAGCAGAACTCTCAGGTGAACACACGCACATACACCTAACGTGCTTGTTGTTAAGGAAATTGCACTTGAGTAAACTTGAGAACAGTCAACTTATTATTTACTAATTAACATGAATTTACAGAGTATTGAGGTTATTTCAAACGACACTGTCATGACCATTTATCTGTACTGTCTGCATAAATAGTTAAAGTTTTGTTTCAGTATGAAATGTTCTTGCTAAAACTGTATTAAAGAGGTATTACACCTGGCACATTTTTAAGACCATGTGATGAACAGAGCCCTAATGTTCAGCAGTTTTTCCTTTTCTTTTTTTCTGCAAAATGCATGTTTATAAAAATATTGTACCTAGTCTGTACTCTGTCTTTGTGTTTTTTTTATTCTTTTACTTTCAGAACTGTACAGTTACACAGAGGAGCCTGAGTTCAGTCTGAACAGAGACTACTTTGAGGAAGACTTTAGGAACCACGGTATTTAGCCTCACCATGCCGCTATCTGCTCTGGACATTAATACTGCTTTATATACTCTCCCTTCTGTCTATTCTGGGCTCAAATACAGCTTTATATGCTCCTCCCACTGCTCTGGTCACTAGAAATGCTTTATATACTTTTCCCTCTATCTCCTCTGGTCACTACTTCTACTCTACAGACTCCTTCCCCTGTATACTCTGGTCAGTACATCTGTTCTGTAGGCTCCTCCCCCTGTATGTTCTGGTCAGTACATCTGCTCTGTAGGCTCCTCCCCCTGTATGTTCTGGTCAGTACATCTGTTCTGTAGGCTCCTTCCCCTGTATGTTCTGGTCAGTACATCTGCTCTTTAGGCTCCTCACCCTGTATGTTCTGGTCAGTACATCTGCTCTGTAGGCTCCCCCAACCGTGTGCTATCGTGTCATTCCCGTGCAGGTATCCTCTCCAATCCCCTCATATTCCTACTCATTGTGTGGGAGTGTGTAGCAGTGAGATTGATTTCTGTGCAGGAATTCTAGTTCTTTATGAGGAGATGCTCATGTGTGTGTACTTTATGCATGCTGAGATAGAAGGAGATGATTAATTGAATGGTCCCAGATGTAACCTACTCTGTGCAATAGAAAGAGAGGGTACAGAAATGAATTATCAACACAACAGTATAGTACTAAACAGTGTGTGCATGTGCATGTATGTGTAAGTGTGTGTGTGTGTGTGTGTGTGTGTCCGGGGGGGTTGGATGGACAGTTGTAATATGCGCTTACATTTCGACACACACTCGCATAACTGTTGGAAGGTGTTGATGTCAGTGTTTACAAGCTCAGCTTACCTTACTAAATCTTGCAGTCTCTCTCTCTCTCTCCCTCCCTCTCCCTCCCTCCTCAGTGCCACAGCACTGCATTCTCCATATTCAGTGTGATATATTCCATTTTACAGCAGAAAACTGACAGACGACATCAGGGATCAGCTTAACCTTCTCTCCCTATATTTTGGCCTTGTGTGAACACTGTCTGTATGTTTGGAAATGCACTCAGAACAGACATCAAACTCCCCATCTTCCCCTGTCTCACCTTGATTTTCTCATTTAAATGGATACCTGCGAATAAATTCCCATCAGAGTCCCTGCAAAATTCTTCACAGCATATCTTTCAGTTTGATGTAAGTAAATTATTCTGCCTCTTCTTTGGGTTCCGTGCTTTGATGTGTAGTGACACTGAATTCTGCAGTCGTCAACCAGAGGCATCGCAGCAGTGTTCTACAGTGTGTCGCATTTCAAAGCGCAAGCAGAGGTTAGGCTATGACATTCACGTGGAGATTGGGAGTGGCTTTTGTTGCTGTAATGCACATGTGCGTAAAGCTGTATATGGTAAAGACTATTGAGTGTTTAACTCTGTATGTGTGTGTATCTTCTGTTAAGCGAGGATCACTAATACTTCTGACCAGTTGTTCTCGTGAGTGAGGAAGGAGAGTGGGAGAAATGCTCACTGAAAGAAAGCTGCAGAAAGAGTTAATGATGGAAAAGCAGTGACAGTAGGGGCTATTTGCATGGGTGTTTACAGAAGTCTGTGTGTGTGTTTGTGTGTGTGTGTGTCAGCAAAGGGCAGGAGGTGGGTAGAACTGAGTACAGAAGAGCAGAGAGCGTACATCATGAGGCTGCTAGATGCCCTGGAGGTTACCGACAGAGACAAGAGACTCAAAGTGGCTCGTGCTATTCTTTACCTGGCCCAGGGTACTCTCTCTCGCTCTCTCTCACGCACACACACACGCACACACACGTACACACACACATGCACATACATGTACAAACACACATGCACACACTACAGCCACAAACTCCCATTATTCACTTTTTTTCATTCTAGGTCTATAGAACATTCCATATGTGCAGAACAATCTGATGTTGCTTTAACAAGGTGTGTGTGTGTGTGTGTGTGTGTGTGTGTGTGTGTGTGTGTGTGTGTGTGTGTGTGTGTGTGTGTGTGTGTGTGTGTGTGTGTAAAGGTGTATTTGATGAGTGTGACACAGAAACAGATGTGCTCCACTGGTCACGACACAACGTCTTCCTGCTCTATGATATGGGCATCTTCACTGCTCTGCTGGAACTTCTCAGCATGGAGATTGAGTAAGTGTGCTCTTCTAAAATGTGTGTGTGTGTGTGTGTGTGTGTGTGTGTGTGTTGGAGGGGGCATGGGTGGCTGGGTGTGTGAGCTTAGAAGAGAGCTACGACAATGAAAGCAGTAAAGCCTACTTTAACCAACACTAACTGTAGGCATTGGAGTTTTCAGTCTATCTCTGTTTCTGGCTGTGTGGGTGTAGCTTTGTGTAGATTAAATATTACTATTGACGGATTTTCTTTTCTCCTTTTCTGGTTCTCTGTCTTTCTATGATCTGCGTGCTAATCGCCAAGTACAGAGCTTTGCACCCATGGCTTGGCTAATGAATTAAAACCTATTTTGTGTGTAGACTCTGCTGACAGGATCCAGTACTGAGAGAGACAGATGAAAGAGAGGAGGGAGACTAGGGGCACCATTTATGGTGTTTACCTTTTGTTAGCTCCATTGAGGGCTTGCATCTCTTTATATTACCACCCTAATTGCAGGTGGGGGGCAGGGGAGGACACGAGTATGGTGACAGTGCCGATCGTGAGTGCAGGCACCTTAACCCAAAACTCCCCCCGCCCCCCATGTGCTCTTTGACTCTGTGGAAGAGAAGCGAATTCTATTTTTACGCTGTCTCCCGAGAGAGCAGGCCCGAAACGGCTCCGTCACGGCCTGGCTGCCAAGCATGCTGCTGGCGGGACTGCCCTAATGAGATGCCTCTCCACTGGCCCCCCCCCACACCTGAGGAAATGTCCTGTCTAATCTAAAGCTGGTGGTTTCCAAGCCCTTTGGGACATGCTCTGATGCGAGTCTTGTCTTTATTAGGTACTTTATTAGGTATACAGCCATACCTTATAGGCTGCCATGCCATTTTAACTTGTAATCCATCATTTCTAGCA
>NW_027658637.1:0-5000 GCF_041902795.1 Electrophorus electricus | reverse complement strand
CTTCATTTTCCAGTACTGGCCCAACTTCAGTCATGCTAATCCTAGATAGAATGCCAAAACCATGAAATCCATCTTGCCAGACAGTATAATACTTGTTTAAAATCTTGCTACAGCCATTGTTGGTTACTTTTAGTGTCACTATATCTTTAGCATGATTGCCCTTATATGACTTAATGGCTATGTGATGTCTAGCTTTTCTCATTATCTACTAGCTAGCTAGTTAATTAGCTTAAAGTCTAGTCTTTCGGGTGTATATGTTTTGACTAAGTATTTAGTCAAATTATTTAGACATCAGTATCACCTTGATGTTTCCTTTTTAAAGAGTTTTTTAATTTAGTGGTGAGGTATTGTAGTACTGCCTTTTCATAACTTAACAAGGCGTGAATACTAATTTTATTCTGAATAGGTACCACTGTTATTTAATTATGTTCTAACCCATTCCTGTCTGTGTATTGTCTAGTGATTGCCATCTTTTACTTTGTTGTTGTTTTTTAAATAAAGGTTTTATTCAAAGATTTAATTATAATTTACCTGTTGATCATATATCCATTAAGTGAATCTGAATTGATCATATAGCCATTAAATTAATTTGATCCACATTATATGAATTAGTAACCTGAGTGATGAATCTCAGTTCTAAATGACTGGCCTGATCATCAGAGAGACTCAGCATCAGGGTGTAATGGGCTATTGGGATGAAGCTGTATAAAGATTGTTTAAGATGAACTCTTCCTCTGTCTCAGCCACTGGTCAAGCAGGACAGCCTGGACACGTACAACGAGCGTGACCCCTTCAAGAATGACGACGCCCGTGACGAGGAAGATGACGGCGATGACGTGGACAGTGGCATCGAGGGTGAGGTCGACCCCCTCGACCGCGACGTCATCATCCAGCCAACTCCCCTACCACTGCTTCCCCGCCCCCCCAGCGAGAGGGTGTCTTTCCCCAAAGGACTCCCCTGGGCCCCCAAAGTCAGGTGAGACAGTCAGGACCACAGCTCCCAACAGCAGCCCTTCCATTCTCCTTAGTGGCTGCTAAATTCAATTCAGAAAATGGAGGTTTCCCCACTGATCTGCATAATTCATTTCTAGCTTATTTTTATTGGTTTTTAATTAAGACATATTATTTTATTCCACTGTGAATTGGGGCCAGGCTAAATTTCTAATGGCTTGAGCTTTTCCATCTGCAGTTCATTGGCCGCAGCTCAAATTCTTCTGCAGGAAGGTTTTACGTCCTCAAAATGCCCAGTGCTGCCCAGGCTGTAGAACCTTAGTGAGCTCTGCACCTGGGCCATGAATAATGCATGCCAGAGTGGGCTGGGATCCAGGGGGGAGGCAGAGAGGCAGTGAGAGAACAGCGGGCATGAGAAGGCGAGGGATCTGAAGCGCATGTTGCTATGAGTGTAGTCACGTGTCTTATTAAAGCCTCTCTTTGTCTGCATGTGTATGTGTATTCTTTATTGCTGCCTTCCCGAGCTTACAAACATGTTTACACCTGAAATGTAGTACTGCTAAAGGTAGAAACAGAGATGGCGGGGGAGATGGAGGGAGAGAGGCACTTATGAGGCTTTAAGTGGCTAACACGGACATTATCGGTGAACACCCCTGGATCTTTGGCCCAGGACAGTACTTGTGTACAGGGCTTTTTACTGCCTTTTTGTTCTATCATTAGCATCGTGCATACAGTATGTCAGTGTCTGCTATCTGCTGTCGAGGACTACAAACTGATTCAGGCCAGTGTTTCCCAGCGCAGTCAGCAGGGATCCCTATGCGGTCTACTTTTTTTCTCTGTCCCAGGTCCCCACACGCCTGAAGCAATTAACAACAAAAAATTTGGTACAGTTTTGCAACGGTAAGTGATGGAGCAAAACCCAGCTTGTGTGAGTTCCCGTGGAATGGGCTAGGTAGGAAAGGCAGTGGGGTGGTTCGTAAGACAACTTTTCCCAGCAGGTTTTTGAGAGAAGGCTTCGCTTCCCTTCACTAGAGGGATGTTTGTGCAGTTCTCCTATGTATCCTTCTGCTCGTATGGTTTATTTGGACTCCCCGTTCTTGCTCCACAGAGAGAAGGACATCGAGCACTTCCTAGAGGCCAGCAGAAATAAGTTCATTGGCTTCACCCTGGGAAAGTGAGTCAGATCTATTGGCCTTGGATAATGGCCTCATCTCAGTTTAGGTCCAGCATTACTGGCTTCATAAGGCTTTGGCTTTAATGTTGTTGATGATGGTAAATCTTCATGATGTGCTTCAGTAGTGCAGTATGCTGTAGTCTAGTGGGATGTTTGTCTGATATCTGTTTCTGATAAGGATTTTTTTTCTTTTGCAGTGACACAGAGACCCTAGTTGGGTTGCCCAGACCAATACATGAAAGTGTGAAGACTCTTAAACAAGTGAGACATATTTCCAGGAGTGCTCCATGAATAATAACCAATGTGCCATCTCATTGTTAGCGCCTATATAGACAAGATAAGATGGATGCATATCAGTCATACCTAGTCCAATCTCAAAACTCTAGAATTTACTTCTACTTTTATTCTGAGGCACCTAATCTACAATTCCTGAAAACAGGACCCAGATCAATCCAGAACTAAGATCAGCAAGGTAATAGACCCTGAAGAAAAACATTTTGCCATCGTGGTGTACAGCTTTGAATGTCATCAGTATTTTTACACATTACTACTTCATTCTGAAAGGTGATTGACACCTTAGTCAATGCCAGAGTAACAAATCATAGAGCTCTGTGTCACTGGATGTCACCGGACGGCCTCTGTGTTGAGCACAAGATTTCGTTCACTCACTTTGACAAAATCGCCTTCTTCGGCCCCCACGATAATACACGCATCCTTCCTCCCCCTGCCCACTCAGCACAAGTACATCTCCATCGCTGAGGTGCAGATCAAGAGAGAGGAGGAGCTGCAGCAGTGCCCGATGACCATGGTGAGTGTCCCCAAATCCACCCTTGTTTACGTCTGACTTTAATTAGCTAGGGCAAGGGTCAGCAAGCCAAGGCTCTTATATAGACTCTTACCATCTGAAAGTAACTGGATTAAGTAATAGTGAATAAAGACTTTTTACTAAGAAATTTAACACAAACACTTCCTTTCTGGAATTTAAAAGTATTACTGATAATAATGTCTAATCTAGGGGAGGAGGTGCATGTTAATCAAACTGAGGGGGCATTATGGGTCACACAGTCTCATGGAGACTGTTAACGAAACGGCAGAGAAGTGGATGATTCAAAATGAATATGAAGAATATGGAGAAAAGTATTGTGTTGGAGATGTGAGGATAAAGCATAAAGTGCAGCAGAGTGAGTCTGCATTAGCACAATGGATTAACTCTACACATATGATTATAGTGCCTCAGATAATTGACAAACACAGGAAGCCCTTCACTGATAGTGAAGACGCTAACCACTCTGTTACTCATTTCTATATTGGCTAGAAGCATTACCTTTTTCACTTTGAAAAGTGCTTTCAAGACATTTTAATTGCATTTATATTATATTATAAAGTATTATGCTAGATTATATTAAGGACAAGCAAATACCTTGTGTAACCATATTCAATGAAGTGTTTACAATTACACACACACAAAACACTGTGGTACATGTGGTAGTATGATTTTTGTGGAAATCTGACCAACGGCTCTTCTTCTGTGGGTTGCTGGTCCCTGGGCTAGGGGGAGGAGCACGTTCAGGAGACACCTGCAGAGGCCCTGTACGTGGGTATGCTCCCCAGCCTCTCTCAGTATGTGGTGAGTTAGCGTTGTAATCAACAGACTGGTGACGGATTAAACTATAGGCACCGCTATACTGTTTACCCATCCGTAAAGGGGGGGAGAGGGGCCTGCATTTCTGCTGTAGCTCTGCAGGCTAGATGGGTTCACGGACAGTAGGATGCCGGGGAGACTAAACGGTGGTGTGTCTCCATTGCCTTGCACTTTTAGATTGCCCTTCTTAAGCTTCTGCTGGCCGCAGCGCCAACCTCTAAGGCCAAGACCGACTCCATCAACATCCTCGCTGATGTTCTTCCTGAAGAGATGCCGTAAGTGTGCAGATATTATGAGGAGGAGCGGATATGGGAGAGATGGTTTTGCAGTTCTGTTTTGACGTGCTGTGTGCGTGTGTGTTGGTAACAGCATCACCGTCCTCCAGAGCATGAAGCTGGGCATTGACGTGAACAGACATAAAGAGATTATAGTCAAGGCCATCTCCGCTCTGCTGCTGCTGCTCCTCAAGCACTTCAAACTCAACCACATCTACCAGGTCACAAACAGCTGGCTCTCACTCTCCTCCATCCCTCTCCTTCTATCTCCCTCTTCCATCTTTTTCTTCTTCTCTTTTGTTCACTCTCTAACTCTCCCTCTCTCCCTCATTGTAACTCCCTCTCTCTTGCTCTCTCATCCTCTTTTTATGTTTTTCTTTCTTTCTCTCTTGCCATTTTTCAAGACAGTATCATGCACACAATTGTCACAGCACAGAAAGGTGAACCTGTGAAATGTAACTGTTTTATCGGTTTAATGTAATAAAAAATAACTGCAGTGGTACAAATATTACTACTACTTCTACTTCTGCTATTACTACTACTACTACATCTTCTACTACTGCTGCTAGTAGTAATAATAATAATAATAATAATAATAATAATAATAATAATAATAGTAGTAGTAGTAGTAGTAGTAGTAGTAGTAGTAATAATCAAAGTAGCAGTAGTAGTAATAGTTGTAGTAATAATAATAGTAATAATAGTAGTACCACTGCAGTTATTTTTGTGGAATACAGTAATAATGAGCAAATCTATATATATTTTACATAAGACAAAGCAGGATGTCTGTCACCCACTGGCTCTGCTGCTCATGCAGTAGCATGTTGACACATTATTTTTCAGATTGTGTCAAAATTTGGAATTTTATGTCTATTTTCTTCTGATTCCAGTCTCAGTCTCTCTTTCTCTCTCTGTCTCTCTCTCACCTTTAATGGCTTGTGATGCTGATATTCATCTC
>NW_027658636.1:0-27742 GCF_041902795.1 Electrophorus electricus | reverse complement strand
TGCATCCTTTTTTACTCGTGTCCTCAGCATACAGATGTGGGAGATGCCACATATATTTTCCATTATATAGCTCATTATCTGTTGCCAGTGTTGAGGCTCGTTTGACACAGGCCCCCTCGCGTGTTCCGCTCTCACAGCAATTTCTTCTTCGACTCTCAGAGTTCAATGACCGAATAGAAAAGCCATGAGAGAGCTCTTTGGAGAATATTACTGTCTGGGAGGCACAGCGGCATTGTTCTAGAGGCAGAGTGCCACTCCATGTGTGGTATTCAGAGTCTGTTTATGTGCGTGTGTGTGTGTGTGTGTGCGCGTGCACTTTAGGTGTTTCGCGAGTGACCGGAGTGTAGAGAGGGTGTGAAATGAAAGAGGACTGAGTGGGAGTGCATGTTTGCTTGAGTTTTGCCCCTGAGTGTTTTGTGTCATTACCATTACACTTTTCCTTTGATGTTCCACCTCACTTCCTCTCACCTCACTTCCTGTTTCCTTCAGCCTACGTCCCGTTACAGTGGCCACCACTGCTACTTAAAAGACAAGTGGGCTACAAATAAATCCATAATTGCACAGAATTTAGAAAGGGAATAAGTAAATGTCTCGTGTGTCTGGGTGCGTCCCTCCCTGTGGCTGGCCGGTGGCGTTAGAAGGCAGATGTGGCCCTTGGCTGACTGATGTGAGGAGAATGCAGCCATACTGCTCCCTAAGGCTGACAGATACTGGGGATTGACGCCGAGATCGATGGCAGATTTCTGCGAGTGTCACGGGGGAAAATTTATCAGTGCTGCGGGGCGAGAACAGCACCGCGCCGTGCATTTCAACAAGGAGCGCAGACGCCACAGGGGCAGGGGAGTCGTCCTCTGCAGCGGGCCTCTCACACACAATCCCAAGGCGCGTCAGATGACCTTCGACTCGTTAGAAAGATAATATCACTGACACATTGCCTGCCGCCAGTGAGTAGCGGGATGAGATGTAAAGTAAACCAGCAGGAGATAGGACGAGGTTTTACCTTGCTCCCAGCAAAGATGCAAAAAAAGAAAAAAAAATGCTTAGAAAGCTATTTGGAGAGGAGAGATTGTGAGACCGAGACGCAGTGACAGACTACAAGGATTTGGTGTTCCTCTGAACACTGAGTTAGAACAGCACTGCTCAACCTGCACCAGGGTGACAAGAGACAGACACACACACACACACACACACACACACACACACACACATACACACACACACAGACACACACACACACACGCGCGCTCACACACACACACGCGTGCGCGCGCTCACACACACACGCACGCACGCACATATACACACGCACACACACACACACACACGCACACGCACGCACGCACACGCACGCACAAACACGCACACGCACGCACACACACACACGCACACGCACACGCACACGCACACACACACGCACGCACACGCACACACACACACGCACACATACGCACACACATACGCACACACACACACACACACACAAACACACACACACGAGTGATTTAACTGGTTTATAGGGGTGTTTTATTTTTCATCTCTCTTACTCAAAATGCATTCCAACAACTTTTCTATTTTGTCTAAATGAATAGACATACACACACAAGGCCACCCAGACAATAGCTCAGACAATTTTTCTCACACACATACACACACAAGCACATTCGTACACACAAGCACACACACCCTGAGTGCACAGAGAGGAACTTCTATCTGTGAGGCTCTCCCTGGAAAGTGCATGTCAGAGGGACCCAGAATAAAGGCTTTGGGTTGCAAGAAGTGCAGTCGGACGTTTCAGCCTTAACAAGAGCGTAATTAGTGGCGAATAAACTTGTCTGCTAAATAAATGAAGCGTATGGGAAACAAAACAGCCAGCCTCTGTAACAGAGCATTTGTCGCCGGGTCTGTAAGGTGCACCGCTACACTCACACATTCAGCTTTAAAACCATGACGCTCCGGTTCAAGTGTATAATTGAGTAATGATTATGGGCTTGCACAGTACTTGGCAAACTGAGTCTACTCGAAAACCGCATGAAGTTCAGCAGCTGTGTGAAGGCACTCTGCAGCGCTCTTCTCATGGCAATCCGATGGAGTGGTATGGATCTCCACTTTGGATGAGGACTCAGACAAGCACACGGTTACATGCCATTACTGTACTTAGCATATGCCAGATATATCATAACCTGTGCCTGCTTCTGTGATGTCAACTCAGAATATGGGACAGCTTCCTAAACACCCGTGTGACTGCGTTGCTGACACCTCTCTACTGCACAGGGTTCTTATTCCAGACTACTTCCCCAGAACATCCAGCTTGACATGCGGCCAGCGCTAATACACAGCAAATGGGGACAGATGAGTGGGGGGGAGAGAGAGAGAGAGAGAGAGAGACAGAGACAGAGAGACAATGAGATAGAGAAAGGGAGGGAAGGAAAGAGGAAAAGCAAGATATGGAGAGCAGGAGAGTTGGAGGGAGTGGGAGAGGGGGAGAGAGAGAGAGAGAGAGAGAGAGAGGTGGCTCCCAATGGGAACAGGAGGAGCCATTAATAACTGTAGCCTGAGTAACAGACTTAATTTAGCACAGGTCAGAAGGCGAGAGAAAGTGCTGTGTCGAATATGCCATCAGCAAAGGCCAGGCAGCCATGCAGGCTGCCGATGTGACTAAAACATGACTCCTGGCCACAGACCACGTTAATCCTCCGGATGAGGGCTGATCCCGTCTTCCCCCCTCATATTCACGCACAGCTAAGCACTCCAGTGGTTGACACCGCTGCCTGCTGAATGAGCGCTCTTGAGATACTTAACCAGATTACAAGATCTCCGCGCCGACGGCACCAGACGCTCGGCCCCGCCCACACCCCCCTTCTAGATACAGGCCAGCGCTTTGGAGGGGAAGGGGCGTGGTTCAGGCTTCACCGCATCCTGTAAAAGAGCTCAACACCAGCGCAGGATCACATCCGGATATCCACTTGGGACTATCTGTCACCGGGGTCGAGCTGCTTCCCTGACAAACCGAGGGGAGATGGGGCATCTGGCCCTGCCTCTTACTGCCATAAAAATGGATTCCTCCCTCTGCGGCTGTATTTGCGGCAGTTGGCAGGGCTTACCCAAGCCTCCTCTCCAAGGCCACAGATTTAATCTTTGATCCCCGGAGCTCACTCTATCACTCATTCTCTCTCTCTCCCTTTCTGTTTCATCACGCACCTCCTGCTTTCTCTCTTCCTCGTCTGTATCTCCCAGACACACACACACACACACACACACACACACACACTTTCTCCCTTCTGCTCACTCTCTCCCTGCCTCTCTCCGGGTGGCAGCATAGCCACAGCCCGGCTGGATGAATTCTGCACAGTCCTGCCCGGGACAGAAGCCCAGGGAGGTTTGAGGCCCAGGCAGGCAGTGAGCCGGTGGAGGTCAGGGTGACCGGGGGGTGCGGACACATCCTCCTGCTGCTTTCGCACAACCACACAGCCACATAGGCCAGCTGACAGCCCTCAACACAGTGCTGTTCATCACCTGTCACGGCTCAATCTCGAGGCCGCAGAGAAGCCGCGGCAGCAGGAATAACACACCAGTGCAGCACTCCAAGATGGAAAGAATGAACTCCTGAGATGGAGAGTGGGAGGACGGTCCGGAGACAGCAGAGAGGGACAGGAAGAGACACCTCTCGTTGCAGTTCCACACACCATTACTGTCAGTCCGGCTCATTATCCTGCTGAAGTGTGGGGTGTCTTTATGAATGCGAATTAGAACTATTGTGTGTCATGTTCATTTTAAGAAGCAGCAGTTGCACAATTTAGTCCAAGATTAACACAGAATAGGAACTATGGACAACTAGCCATTCTTTAAGACACGCTGCGGTCAACAGAGTCTGTAAGGAGCAAGATATGTTGCAGCCAAATGTGAATTTTCCATGGTCTCTCCTCATCTCAGAGGCACACAATTATCTTCCCACAGCACGTCTCACAAATACATGGTTTTAACACTGCTATCTCAAGCACATGAAAAATGGTCTCCAACATTCGACCAAGTACTCTAGCTCTCAATTTCGGTGAATGGACACAATAATTACCCTCTCACATCTATTCAAGTAATGACACATATAATTACCTGCAGCTCTTACTCCTACAACCAAGAACCTGGAACAAACAAGCAGGACAGATAGTGCTGTGGTTTCTGTTCTTGGTAAAAAAAATAAATTAAATAAATACTTTTTTTTTTTAAGAAAGAAAGAAGCTCTCTTTTGGCTTAACAGGCCTTCCTGGCTAACAGCCACACCCTCTGAGTCCCAGTCCTGCACTGAATTGTGTCTCTTTGGAACCTCCTGTTGTATCTGCTGACAGACTCTAGTTCAAGTCAGTTATCGATTCAAGCACACAAGCAAGGTTAAAAGAGGCATGAGAGACCTCAGATGGCATAGCAACATGAAAGTCTTGCAGTAAAGCAATAGTTCTGTATGAAAGCACAGTCATCAGAAGGACAAAAGTAAAAGCATTTTGTGGGAAGATACGAGGAAATATTGTGTTTAACTTGATCCGCTGTAGACCGCAGTGCTTAACCAGAAAATATACAAGCAAAACTGATCTAAGTATTGCGAGCTCAAGACTGTGGATTTTTCAAACAGACTAACAGTCATCCCTTGAGAGACCGGGCTTCATGCAAAACTATTTGTTCTCCCTTAGAGTCCTGTCCAGCACACCTCTGAAAAACAGATGGCAATATTAAAAAAAGGCTCTGGCATGTGAGAACAGTAAACCGCTACACTGCCAAGCCAGAAACTGCTGGACTGTGAGTAACAGCTCAAAGGCTTCAAAAAACTCTTAACGCACCACAGACTGTCCGGTAATATCTATCCGCAAACGTGTGGGGAGCAGCTGTGCGGATGTCCTCGACAGAGACATCTCCCAGTAATGGCTGCGAGGTAGCCAGACACCTGACGCACCTAACAGAACGAGCACGACTGAGCTGCGGTGTTTAATGGAAGCAAGGGGACCTCTTATTATCTTAAACCACAGAGGTACAGAACGCAGGCGCTGTGCTAATTCTGCAAACACGTCACGGATGTCTTAAATGAGGCAACACTGGAGCCTTAAGTTACAAACAGCGGAGAGTTAGACGTTACACTGGGGAAGGAGTAGAAAGGGCTTTAAAACACTCAGAAATGTGCAAATCATGCGTTCGAGAGACATAATAAGACATTGATATCGTGCCACTTCTTGCTTACAAAATGGCTAACTGGCTAGTCAAAGTGGTGAGAACAGTGAGCAGGTGATTTAGTAAACACTTGGTGGAAAAGTATGAAAAGACACTGCCAGGGTGAGTTAAAAGAAGCGGGTCCTGTCTTGTCTCTAGGCTGCTGTGTCTAAGGAAGGATGCCGGAAATGCCAGGGACTCTACGGACAACACAGCGGACGTCTGGGTGGGATTCACTTCGGTAACAGCTGGAGGAGTAAATTATTCATCTGAAATAGTGCCGCGATACAATCTTGTTGGGGAAAAAGACAGCACAGTAAAAAAAAAAACCCACAAAAAAAACAAGGGGCTGTCAGCAAATGTGTTAGTCAACAATGCAATCTCTTAGTCAACTGTGATAGTTGTAATAAGTTCCACTCAGTTAAAGATATGTGAATACTTCACTAAAATAAATAAATTCATTAATTAAGTTTTTGGTTTGGTGGAATTGTAATCAGTTTTGGGTCCTTGGGAATCTTTGTGGCTTGTCATCAGCCAAACACTACCTAAAGGTAAGACATGAAAACAGTTTAACAAATTAGGATAAAATAAATTTCCTGACCTGTTTTTCAGAACACTGCTTGACAGAGAAATAGTCCTTCCATGATACCACTTAGCTGGGAAACAGGACTTACAACTTGAAAGGTATGAAAACACATTTTAGTCTGACAGGATGCTACCACGTCTCACACCTATATATCTATAATCATAGATAGCACTTATTTCTGTCCCAACATAAAACAAGTGTGAAATAACACGCAGCTCATCTGAGCTCGACCCTTTCGATGGTTTACATGCATGTAAGTGATATAAAGACTACATTCCATCACTGGCAGTCATTCCATACCCGTATTATAGTCATCATTATCTAATGAGACCACTATTATCTAATGTAATCTGAGGCTGCAATCAGACCTTTTTTTTTCCCCTTTCATGCTTTTGCTTGCACAGAGATGCTGTAATCATCTGAAATTCTTGCAGCACTTTGGGAAATGACTGGTGTGAGTAATGGAGGACATATCATTTGGGCAAAATGAGTCTTAATTTCCTCCACTGTGGTGCCATTCAACATGTCAGTGCCAGAACACGCTGTTGCTTGACGACAAGCAGGCTCTGCATGGCAACGGAGCCTAGCAGCATGCGTCCTCGTCTTGCTTGGCTTTGAAACCATGCTTGGTGGTAAATGTAAAAATGTTAAAAAAAAATTTAAAAAAAAGGTGCGAAAGCATTTTGACTGTCAAAATTACAATTATTTGACAGTGATGGCACACTGTCAAATCACCGTCCACCAGCAAACAGTCGTGACTTTAAAAGACATTTTCAATTTAATAAGACTGTCACTGGCAGGGCCCGATTCCATTTGAGATTCTTCCAAGAAGATGTAAAATATTAACGTGGCTCAATTATACATATATGTGTGTGTTCAAAAAAACCTGGCCCTGTGCTCTTAGGCTGGATCGAGCTCTTCATAAACACGAACGGCACCCGTGCCATCATGAGAACACTATCGATATGCTGCCCGTGCGGCGGACCTCTCCGGGTCTCTCCGGGCCTCTTCGGACCTCCCCGGCACACTGAGGGAGTGGGCCTGAATTTCTTTCCCAGGCAGAAGAACAGCTGTGCGCCCGGACAGCCATAGCAGCGGCGAGCAGGAGCACAGTGCGGCTTTGTCCTGGTCTGAAGCAAAGATTCCATGCGCGCGCGAGCTGGAACCGTCAGATAAATAAAGAAGCCGAAGCACGCAGCTGGGTGCGCGGAAGCATCAATAGAGAGGAAGGTCACCGCGTGGGCGTACGTTTCTATGCGCGCCTCTCTGGAAGTGTGTGTCTCTGAAGTTCTGACCTTGTGGCGTGCGCATGCGTGCAGGTTAGCTTGGTCGGGGAACAAGGATGAATTCCACCCAGCACCTTTTGTACTTTATAAGCTCCAAACCCATTTGGAATGTCCACACCTATGACTATTGCTGTTTAATACAGATCTAATCAGTTCTGGCTAATTATTGCTATCTGGTACAAGCCAATGGTGGTAGCCTAATTCACAGTACAGCTGTATAATTTAATAGCCCTGACCGGCAGGTCAGCTCTGCCGAGCAGATATCTCCATGCTATCTCTGGGCAAACCTGAAACTTAGCGCTGGCGCAAGCCTCGCACCACTGAAGATCGTTATCCTGCAGCGGGTTGAGGCACCGTTGTTCTCTAACGTCATGGCACACAGAAACATAGCACGCCCTGGTCCTGCCTCCCTCACACTGACTCCCGCACTCTTCACCGGGGCGGGCAGCTCCTCATCTCCCTCTCCTCTTACGAAAGCAGCCATCCCGGCTCCTTATATTCCGACGAGGCTAGCGCGATCGCTCTCCCCGTCAGTTCCACATTGACTGCCACATGGGTGAGCATTGGCGCACTCTGATATCTGCACCCACCTGGGAGACGGATTCTGATCCTGCTAGCAGCGGTCTGGGGAGAGCCACTGAGCAGTGTCTGAAGGCTGTGCTTTCAAAGGGGATGAAAGAGATTGATTGCATGAGAAAGGCGGAGTTCATGCCTGATCGGCTCACTGTGCCTTAATGAGATGGAGCTTGGTGGCTGCACAGCTAAAGAAGCGCACCTCCAACAGATGGAGGCCTGCATCGCCCACAGGAACGTTCCGTTTATAATAACCATTATGTAAGAGTACAATAAAAATTGATTCTCATGTATAAAGTGAGGAAGCCTTGAACACTAATTAATGATGCTGTCATTTGGAATGCTCTGATAGAGCCACAGGCATTAAGAGCCTAACAATAAAGATATTTCTTACTCCCTCTCTGCATTTCTCTCTCTGTTTCTCACTGTGTTTGCCTCTCCTAGACACACACATGCCAACACACACACACACACACACACACACGCACACAGACAGCAGAAGGACTGCACAGAATACCAATGGATGGAACTGTGGAAAATCCAATGTGCAACGTATCATTGGATAATACGTATCAAGGAATGTTTTTGGTAAATGAAAATCTTCATATGCGTATGGCAGTACATGAGCACATGTGAGTAATGTTTACAGCTTGCTCCAGGCAACTTTGCACAGTAGGTAATGAGTCTACTCACCAATTTACTCACCTCAAGCCAGCTTAACAATGTATGAGATGGCCGGGCTCTGTCTGCCAAATGGGAGAGCAATTCACCTTGAAAGTTCCTTCAGAGAGGGGATTGGGGGTTTGACTGCCTTTTTCATGATTCTGTAGCTCACTGTGCGCATGCATCTGTGTGTGTGTGTGTGTGTGTGGGTGTGTTTTGAAGCCTGCTGGTTCCTGTTTTTATTGTGAGAAAGGGAAGAATGAAATGTTAATTCAGTGCACATGTGGTTCAGTTACATCAGTTCACAGTCACTGATATTTGTGATCTCGCTGGTAGCGGGAACAGTTTTGACCTCTATGCTCTTTTGGAGATAACAGCCATGCAAAACTGCAAAATTCAGCTTTTTTTAGGGCTTTTAAGACACTGTTCCTGTTCTCTGTTAACCCAAACTTCATTAGTAAATACAGGTGTCCATATGCTCTGAATGTGGGTAAGAATACATGATATATGCAAACTGTTTGTGCACTTGCATACGTGTGTGTGTGTGTGTGTGTGTGTGTGTGTGTGTGTGTGTGTGTGTGTGTGTGTGTGTGTGTGCGCGCGTGTGTGTGTGTGTGTGCGTTGGCGGGAGGAACACTTGGTTCAGGTGGACTGATTATTAATACTCACACTTCATGCTCAGTCAGTTACAGAAGCCTTTGTGTACACAGGCCAAATTTATGACCAGCCCACTCGCCGATACATTCACTGCTGGCCGGCCTGGAGGGTAGCCAGGAACCTATCTGACACACATCCACACTGGCCCACCACCATCACGGCCCTGCACTAACACCCTGTTCCACCACCTCCCTGAACCACTGCCTGAGGTGCCTCAGCCTGCCTCTGCTTGTACCGGGTGGCAGAGGGCGCCAACACTGCTACTCCAACCACCATCTACCCTCCATGCTCCCAGAAGTCTTTTCAACCCTTGCTGTTCCATGCAAGAATACTGGAAAAAAGGGAAACAAATGCTCTACTTTAAAGTGTGGGGTGAGACTGGCCTCACACCCCCCCACCGTCCCTCCTGTGCAGGGGGTGGGAGTGCAGGGGACTCCTGTCCGACCTTTCTGCATAAGTGACAGATGAACCCTTCTCCTTTACTTGAGACCGCTCATTTAAGACTTTCCGCAGGGAAACGCATACCGTGACACTTTCTGATTGCTTCACATTGACTTTCAGAGCGGCGTGACGAAGTGTGTGTCGAGCAACCACAGAGGAGCACAACCTTGGTGGAGTCTCATTTCATGACAGTTTATGAACTCACACTGAACCATTATGAAAGTATTTAAAATCCGTGCCACAGCTTTTGGCTTCAGCTTTAAAGCTAATCTTTATGTCCCCAGAATTCGACTGACTGGCCTCCTGTGACATAAACAGCCCTGGAATTTTAAGAAATGCTTCTTAAACTTAAAATATCCAAATCTCAGTCACCTCTAGCATATATTCTACATCAAGAGTGACAACAGGAGGCAGAGGTGTTGGACCGTTAAGGCTAGCTCTGAGCAGAAGCTGAATGATGCAATGGCGAATACACAGTTCATTTCAGATGGGACTATAGATTTTTTTAGAGAATATCATCTCCTCCTGGCCCATCCCCTCTCTCAGATATTAAATTATAGATCACATGCAGGCAGATGGGAGATTAAAGGGCAGTGTGGCCAGGCCTGAGGACTATCTCTCTCTTTCTCTGTGCTGACAGTAATTGCTGTTTCATTGAGGAACATTGAGGAGAACACATGTACTTGAAGCTAGGCAATTCATTAAAAATGAGCCTGAATATGGGTACATAAGTGTGTGTGTGTGTGTGTGTGTGTGTGTGTGTGTGCATGTGTGTGTGTGTGTGCATGTTTTATTGAGAGCCATAGGTTTGCAGTTATGCAGTGTCTTATGAAGAACTCAAATTAAGGCTTGTCTGTTTGACTGTTTGCTGGTAATTAGGTGAAAATGCACTCTAAAGCCATAAGTACCTTTGCAGACAGTTTAAAAGCTACAACTGCTTATTTACACATAGTACACCCAGCAAGAAGCCATAGAGCTCCCCTCACAAATGCAGCCCCCACTACCTCCAACAAGTGCTCCTTGTCTCACTTATTCATATTGGAAATAAAGTCAAATATTTCTTTCTAAGACGCCATCGGGTCCATCTATCAAGGTTTGTGCCTGGACATACAAACACAGACACATACACACACAAACGCACAGACCAGCTGACTGGTCTGTCATAGTGGCTGTCTCCTTTCTTTGCCTGAGGGACTCTACTGTGTAAGAACACAAGAGAGAGAAGTTATCCCACTCTATCCCACTCGGCGATTACGTAACCTTTTTAATGGCATTAAGATCATCCCGTGCATTAGCACCTGAGCTTACGCTCGGATCTCCTGTCAGACCGGCGGGAATGAGATGAAACAAGAGAGCCTGTGCTTTCGCAAACATGCTGCTCTAATCAGAATGTCACAGCCCAGGTTCCTTATAGGCTGGAGGATTTGACCACTGATCTCACATGCCACTATTTTAGAAACTAATGGGCCTTCACTCCTCCAAATTGACCAGGCCATTAGAAAATCGCATTGTAACCTTTTGATTTAAAAAGAATAAATCAATCACATACAGCACTGTTTTGTAATCGACTAGAGGATTTGGCTGGTAGAGTCCAGCAGTTTATCATGCAACTATTCTGGCAGGCTAAAATGCTTTTCATTTGTTGTTTTTGTGGGATGAAATATGTTGCCAGCCATGTCACAAAATAGTTTAATTCAGGCCAAATTACTGATGATTTGATTACTGTATCGCCAACTTTCTCTTCACTCTGGGTGTCATCCCAGCTCCAAAGCACACACCACATCTTTACTAAGTGCTATTTACATAAATGTCCCTAACGTGGCTTTGCGCAGCTGACAATGTAGCTTGACTTTAAAAGGTGCTTCTTCCATGTACAACATCTTTTATTATTGTCCTCATCTGTAAACATGAGCTATGGGAAGCTTTGAAAAAAACATGCTATTTATCAGTTTGATCTGGCACTGAAAATAACACAGGAAGAGGTTGTTTCTTTTAGCAAGGTAAACTTATTCAAAGACAAAAAGTCTTATTAAAACAATAAACAGTTTTTTTCATTCTCAAAAACATTGAACCCTTAGCCAAGATGACGGCACTGAGTCTTCTGCAATCATGCCAAACACGCCTCAACCTCTGTGACAGTGGCTGATGAACCCTGTGCCTCGCTGTGGCTGGGTAAAACATATGGCAACTTCTGCACAGCTTTGGTTATTTTGGTTGAAGCTTCTTAATTAATGCCCTAATAGTGCAACTGAGCATTTCCACGTGTAAAGTGTTCTCTCATTTCTGAAGGTCAACAGCCTTTAGTCTCCTACTGTTTGTGTGTTCTTGGCCATGTTGACAGGGTGTTTCACGACACCCCGGTGAAACCACTGAAACCTAAGTAGGTTTTTTTTCCATTTGAATAATTCACTAAACGGTTTGGTTTTAATTATACAATTAGCTTTGTTGTTTATCTTTACATAGGCTGACAATAATTCTGGAAGGAACTGGAGGCAGTTTTGCTGTATGCAATTAGAGGGAACAGTAGCCAATAAGAGAATTTAGAAGATTGTAAAACAATAAAGAAGACAATATAGACCATGTCAGTATTTCTGGATTTTAAAGGTTATATTTAAGTCAGACTCCACTGTGAACTGCAGTTATTACATAACGCCATTCATGCCAAACTCTGTCAGCAATAAGGCAAGTTTTAAAGTTGACTTTAAGTTCACATTTTTTACAAATGCCTCCCTTGACTACAACAGACAGAAGTGTAAAATAGGATTCATCAATGCATTTAACATAAAGCACATTTCAGATTAGCTACGCAGATGGTGACAGACTGGTTCATCCAAAGTAGCTAAGAGTTCAACTGACCTGCATATTGTCAGAGCCTCTTACGCTTTTTCACGATGTCAAATATAATTTCTTTCCCCAGAATGTCATGAATTGCAGATGTAGCATTAACTTTGCCTTTAAGGAAAAAAAAATCCCCATTAAGACATTTCTGCTGCTGCATTCTGTGATCTGTGCTGACGTGCACGCCCTTTGACCTCCAAAAAGGTGGGGGCATGCAAGTGCCATGTGCTCCTCTGGCTCCTCACTGCCTGCGTGAACAGTGCGCGAGTATCAGAGGAGCATGGTGACTCACTCGTCTCCATCGAGGTGGAGGATCGCGAAGGCCACTCACTCCTGGCTGGAATGAAATCATTGCCCAGGGAAGACAGAGCCGTAGGAGGGCCTTCCAACAGGGACCTCCCCTTTATTTCTGTCTCCGTTGTTCCCACTCCGCCTTGAAGCATGGCCGGTCAACCCCCCAGGGGCGGTACATGGAAAAGCACTCCCAGGTAGGCCCCCGTACGCCAAGGGTCAAATGAGGGTGTGGCCCCCCTCGCGGCGCGACAGCACAGCCTTTGGGTGCATGGGCTGGTGAGCATGCCTCTTTATCGCCAGGGCTGAGTTTCCACTGAATGAAATACGCACCCCGCGAGGCTGGACGGTGATTTATTTATTTATCCTCGCACCTCTCGCCCCTGCTATCAGTCGTTCTGCCGACCCCCACGCAGCCAAGGCATTGTGAATGGGGGCTTTGCTCACCCCGGTCACTCTGCTTCCCTCGTGGTGAATGGATGACAACACAGCAGTAGCAGCTGCTGGAGATAATGAGTGTTGCATCAGAGTTTTAGCCCCATCCTAAAATCCCCAGGCGCAGTGCAATAAAGCAGGGCCTGCCTGGAGCCTGTCCCACGTGGGCAGGCCAGGGAGCAGCTCGGCTCCTGCCCTCTCCGCCTGCCTCAATCACAGGCCAGGCACGCTGCGTACATCAGCAACCAATGCCTTCCACGCTCCACAAGGGCGCAACAAAAGTCCTTTGTTGATTCTGCAGTAGTTCTCGCTCAGTAGGTCTGTGTACTAACAATATTTTGTGCAGATGCAATCTAAACGAGGGACTGATTATATTTTCTCATACCTAACATGACTAGGCAAAAGAAATCCATGAGAATCGGATCAGATCTGGTGCATGAGAAGTATTTACTGACTGCAGAACTATAGGATCGTTATGGAGGCTTCTTTGTGACCAGGGGTACGTTTTTGTTAGGGCTCGTGTCAAAGTAAGAAAACACACAGTGTCGATGAGCTGGCAAGGAAATGTCATAATAGGTGAGCCGTGTACAGATAAAATGTCCACCGCTCTGAACTGGAATGGCCTTTAGCCCCTGGTGATGGGCATCACGGATCCTCTGTGAAAGGGTAGAGCATCATCCAGAATGAAAGAGAAAACCTTTAGCAGCTAACCATCCTAGTGTCTGGAGAGTGGAATTCTCAGCAGGACTGTAAATGTAATAGGAAGGTTATTAATATATATATACACACACACACACACATATATATATATATATATACACACACAAACACACACACACACACACACACACACACACACACACACACACACACACACACACACACACACACACACATAGAGACAGAGAAAGAGATCCAAAATTGTGATTACGTACACAAAGTTTCCAGAGAAACAGGACGTTTCGGACAGAGGTCCTTCATCAGCTGTGTAAGCACTTTGCTTCTCTTACTGCAATACACTAATACACTGCAGTTACTCACCTATATGGTATAATTAATAAATCATCTGTTTCCTTTAAACCAACGTGAGGTGTCATATTTTTCAAAAAAGCCTTCAAGCCAAATGGTGAAATACTAATTAACTGACCTGACATTAGATCTTGACATTACATCTAGAACAACTGCGCCACTAGGTTCATACTGTTTTTCACTTGCCAGTTTTTCATTCGTTTCTATAGCCACCATTCTAATTACTTTCAGTATTAAATCTAGTTTTATTAGAAAATATTGAATAAACCCTCTTAAACAGAATATTGTGATGTGAAAATGTTTAAAATGATTGATTACTGAGGGCCATCATAGTGTCCCCTGCCTCCAGATTATGTATATATACACTGCAGTTAGAGAGAGATCATGTATATTCTATACACTGCAGGTGAGGCAAACCTACAGTACATAAACATAAACATCAAGCTGGGACAAAATGAAAATGTTTCATCATAATTTTAAAGATAACAAAACCTCAAATTTAATCCATTTCAAAATTCATCATACTGTATATTACCAACGCACAGTACATGCACATGGAAAATTCCGTTTGACTCACTAACAGTGTCAAATGTTCAGCGTAATGATAATTTTTTGTAAAGGTCTTGTTTTCAGAGTGCTGTTTTGTTGTCAAGAGAACAGAGATGCCCAGCAGGAAGCACTGATCCAACATGTGTTAAGAAAAATAGTCATATTTTTGACAAAACTTACTAAGAGAGATATTGACTAGTAAATCTAGAGATCAAAACACACACTGTCTGAATCATACCATTCATTCCCCAGTGGCTGAAAAGGAAACTATTTTGGGTTTCATGACAATTATGCAGTTTTAGCTCTTACGCTCTCCAGCACAAAGTCTGCAACCGGGCCTACTTATGATTGGTCACCGGCCACTAACGACGCTCTAAGATGGAGGGTGACCCCACGTTCGGATATCATGCCCTCCCTTCCTCCTCCCCATCGCCTGCCTGGGATAGAGAGGATGAATTAACACGTTTGCTCGCCACGCTCTGAGGGTCCAGGCCACTCCAGAATGGAAATGAGCCATGAGTGATGTGATTTGCCGGATGAGCCCCTGGACTTAGTGCGCGGCAAGCCTGCGGCAGCATGGAGACGTGCAGCTGCAATCAGGCAGTGCAAGGTGTCCATTATGGTCCCCACATTACCTCTGCACAATAGCAGGTATTATCAGCCACAGAAATGAATGACTTTTATTCAGTGCAATGGCCCCACCTCTGATCGGTCGCCAGCGACGATGATAATGTGACGGGAGCCGTGATCATAACGGCGATGCCGTTTGTGACATTTTGTCATTCCTGCCACTGGTGTCTTAGCCTTGCATGTGAATGTGTCTGTAAATGCCCCAGAGGGTGCGAAAGAGAGAGAGAGAGAGAGAGAGAGAGAGAGAGAGAGAGAGAGAGAGAGGGAGAGGGAGAGAGAGAGAGAGAGAGAGAGAGAGAGAGAGAGAGAGAGAAAGAGAGAGAGGGAGAGAGAGAGAGAGAGAGAGAGAAAGAGAGAGAGGGAGAGAGAGAGAGAGAGAGAGAGAGAATGAAGTTAAATGTTAAATGGAGAGAGTGAGTTTTACATTGCAATGCATACTTGTGCCTGGATTACAAATCGCTGGTTTTTGCGGTCCGCAGCCAATGGCAGCGTCCGTTCCTGTCCCAGATTCCAGCCCAGGAGGTTAAGCTCCCATCACTGTACTGGCTGGAACAGGCTCATAAACACCACAAGCTCCTGCTGTAATAGCATACCAATTATCATTACCACCTTCTCCACGACGACAGCCAGAGCAGCAGTCGCAGTCCCCTCTATCGCCTTTCTCTTTTGTTGTTTTGTTCAACCCAAAGCCCTGGAAGCTAATTATGTCCGGTCATTTTCTGGCTCCGTTGCCTCTGCGAGACGGAGCGGCGCGGCGCAGGTTTTAGACTCAATTCCGGACTGTCGCGTTCCAATCGGACAGCGTACGGCTAACGCCCTTCTCTTTAGCTGGATTACATGGCAGCCAGATTTCAGATGCAGACCTTCTCTTCTGCCAGCTTTCACCTGGTGCTCAGTCTGATCCATAAGCAACGACGCACCTCCTCATTGCACACACACACACACACACACACACACACACAATCAGAATAGCAGGTGGATCTAATCCAAGACGAAATGGTTGGCCGTGTTTGTTTACCGAGCAAAACTAGCAAGATACCCTCATACGGAGAGATTCAATTTAAACCCAGCAAGGGCTCCCAATCTCGCCACTCAAATTGACATCATTTGTTTTGCATTTACCACGAGTCAGTGGAATATTACTGCCACTCAGCCAAACAAGAGCAGCCCAGGATTCTGAGACATGTGATTATGTTGTTGTTGCTTCCCCAGTTCATCAGTTGGTGCTTTTACGTTGTTACTTTAAGAGCAACTTCTTGCCTAAGCCATTCACCTCTCTGCTACAAAATGTCAGTAGAAGTCATCTCTGCTCATCTTAGAAACTAACTGTTACTCAACCAGCAGTGGTGCACGTCTAACCCAAACCCAAACACCATGGCCCCGTGGGTTATAAATAAGGAGCAGTAGGGATCTTAAAGAGTTTTATCTATAGTCTCCTGATTGCGGACGTGGTGGGTGGACACTGGCCCTTTAAGGCCCCCCCCCACACACACACACAAACACACACATACAGAATTACCCACAGAGACACATGTCCAAACATAAACACACACACACACACACACACACACACACATACAGAATTACCCACACAAACACATACCCAAACACAAACACGCAAGCACACACTGAATTACCCACACAAACACATACCCAAACATAAACACACATAAAGTTATCGATACAGACATCAGTCCAAATATTTATGGATCTGTCTGTTTTTTCCCAATAGCCAGCGTCTGTATTACGCTGCCTCTTGTCCCGTCTGAACAGACGAGCCATTCACTGAGGGTAGGGCTCGGTTTACTATTCAGCCTCTCTTTGTTAACTCACGCCACTACACCTGAAGACACAACCTCTTCCTTGTGGAGAATCAGCATTTACTTAATCGTATCCCATTTAACTCCCTGTATTCGCATTTGACTGCTACCGAACATAGCATCAGAGCAGCTTCACTCAGAAACCATTAGAGCAGACTGAAGGAAAGAGCTGACCCCTGAGAAGCTGTGGATGAAGTCATGCACTTACTCAAACTCAGATCCACTGGTGCGTTTAAAGATTCATGGACAGCCATTAGTTTTGTTGCTTAGCTCTGGTTCGCTGCCTCCTAGAAACCGGGAGGAAGAGTCAGTGCTCTGAAAACAGCGTTTTGCAGCGTTTTGCAATACCGGGCATCTTCTCTTAGCTGCAGGTATCATAAAGTTTGAGTTCTCAGATCATTAAACCATTCGTGGAATCATGTGTCCCAGGGGCTATGAAGTCAAGCGGAGAACGACGCCTCTAAGAAGCCTCTGAGACATATTTTTTAGTTTCAAACACTCGGTGTCTATTGATGGCTCTGCTCCAGTTCAGATGCAGACAGCAACCTCAGCTAACAGGTGGGAGTTTTTTTCTGGTCATCACCTTAGCTGTCAATCATTCAGTCATCACGGCAATCTCTAAAAACGGCATCAAAGCCACCATTTCTGCCTGACTTCTCGTGATCTCTCATGTGAAAGGTTATTTATTCCAGAAGTGCTTTATTTACTATGGACGGATATGATGTGTAGTGGTGAGAATGAATGTGCTTCAGTCAGTAGCCTTTATGAAAAATCATTTACCCTTTATTTTGAAAACAATGTTTTACCAGTAGCTCAGTTATCTGACAAGGACACATTTTATTGTTGTGGACAAAAGGTGAACATGATCACTAATGTTTTCCTTCTCCATTTTGTTTTCAAAGCAGTGATGCTTGAGCTTTTGGATAAATCACTTCCATATATGTCTGTCTGCTTCCTTTTTCCATCAGCATGAATCGTGATGCACTCTGCCAGTAAACTCCCCTCCAAATCACTGATGAGTCGATACGGCCTTTTTTTTTCTTATTTACATCCAAACAATAATGTTGGTGAGGCTGAGTAGGCTGCTGTGATTTTTTGAAAATGCCTTTTTTTTATACCACAGGATCAATATTAAAGAAGAAGGTAACTCATTTCACTGATGCTTGGAGATTTTCCAGTTTTAACAAAGAATTCATTCAAAATATTTTGAAGCAACATTTTCTCATTGTAATGGGAATATTATTCACAGTCTTGCATGCTGTTGATAAACACCACACATACAATGTGAGACAAGGAGCAAAAGAGAGAGAAAGACAGAGTGAGTGAGACAGGGAGAGCTTGGCATCAATCCTCTGGCTCCCCTTACTCTGACAGAATGCTAGGGTGGTTATCAAAACTGTTCACAGAGGACTGTCTGCTCAGTGGAGCTATCACGCAGCCCAGGCAGGAGAAATCACCTATACAGGCTACAGAATTACACCCTAATTGGCTTCAAAAGCAGTGCGCTACCATGCGAAACAATGCAGCTCCAATTGACCTCTTTCTCGGTCCCTCTCTCTCTCTCACACACATACACACACACACTCCCTCTCTTCCTCTAGCACAAACACGGCTGCTTCTGCCATTCTGTTTCACGCTAATCCCCAGATTTCAGCACTGGACAGCTCCTCGGTGCTCCATTGTCTCAACACCAATGTCATTCTACAGCTCTTCTTGTATTTACAGCTGTTGGCAAGGAAAGCCTTTTCCTGTTACCCCACTGGTGCTGAGCTTAATGTTTACATACCGCAGTTGGGGAAAGAGCAGGTCACGGGAAAATTGGGTTATGCGATAATAAGGGCCAGGAAGACATCACTACATTTTGAATGCAGACCGCTTTGAAGGCAGACTGCTAAACTTGTGTAAATGTGTGAAGTGTAAAGATGTTTTTTTGAGAGGGAAGGGTGTCATGATCTGGCATCAGATCTGGTGCATTGTTCACTGGATGCTGAAGGATAAAAGCCGTTTCTCCACTGCAGTAATTCCTGGCTGTTGCTCGAAGTTCAGATGATCTTAGCTACTCGTCTCTGGCTCTCTAAGTGAAGTGATCCATATTATCATGCCATTAATCAATGACGTCAAATTGGAATTCTTCAGTCCTTGCTTTCAGCATTCAGAATGCTGAGCTCTGCCTTCTCCTGTGCTCTCTGTGTAATTTGACACTCAGCCAGCATGCAGGCTTCATTCGAGCACCTCTGCTGTTGAACCGGCGCCAGCGTTGGATCTAGGGTCTATCACACCAATCACTGCCCTCTCAGTGAGTGTGTGTGCGTGCGTGCGTGTGTGTGGCTGTGTTTATGTTTTCATGAGTGGGAGAGAAAGAAAAGGAATGGCATGTTTAAAGATGAGAGGGACGACAATCAGACAAGACAAAGAACTATTTACTGTTATTCAAACAAGATGGGTGTGGGAGAAGATTGACTCGGAAATGGCGACCGAGACAGATGGGGATAATGCAGAGATCCAAAGACAGAAGGAGACCAGGATATAGTGCAAGGCATGAGTGAGGGGGAGAAAGCCCAGAGGGGAGAACGTCCCCTGGTGGGAGAGTGAGCCAATCTCCAGGGGAAAGACAAGAGACTGCAGAGACACAGGAAGTGAGCGCATCCACTTTTACTCGGCACGACGCCTCAGGGCTATGGAAAAGCAGTAAATGGAGAGTGACATTTTAAACCGCACGCATAATGAATAAGGCCTAGCAATGAGAAAAACAGTGCTGAGAAACAGCCCCTCTGCCGCCATTGTCGGAACAGAAAGAAAGCGCGTGTGTCCAGCCGCATCTCCAGCACTGGCCGACGGGTGGAGTGTGCCGCGGGATACTCGGGGAGATTTGACAGGACATGTTAAAGTGCAGCAATTGCTTTGAGGCGGAGCATGAAGACCGTGGCATTGCTCCATCGTGAAGCCGAGCGGTCAGTCACAGCGAAACGTCCTCACCAAAGCTGCTATACAGCCACAAAGTGCCCCCGTAAGGCGCACCCTTGTGGGCATAACACTAGTGTAAATCTTTTCCTTTGATTTTCTCATTGGCTGAAACTGCTCTCAGAACTGTCAGTCAAAGTTCCACCAAACCAGCAGGGGGTGACAGAGAGCAGGTGAAATGCAACGGTGTCCCATGCATACATTCCTGTTCCTGTCCGCTACTTCTGTGCACACCACATAAAGGTAGGAATATGGAGGAATACTGGCAAGCCTAATCCCCTTTAAGCAGGTTTACAAGCTGCCTGGCCTGATGCACATGTATCATATATCACAAGTGCACACACCGTGGCCGAGATTTAAGCCTAAGAATTAGATGACATGAGAGAACAAAGAGTAATGCACTGGAAACAAAAACAGATAAATATCCTGTCACGAATTCGCTGAGCAACTATGGATCAGCCAGACGAGGAAAAAGAGTGTTTGGAGAATGTTTTGACAACGGCATCCATATTGAAGGCACAAAAAAACCACTCGGTCGGCAGGCAGACGACAGAAAGAGTCAGGAAGAGTGTTGTGACAGGAGAAGAGGACCAGAAGGGAGCATCACTCCTCCTCCTCCGTCCCTGACACATCAGGGAAACCAAACGCAGAAAGAGAGAGTGAGGTGGCGCGGACTTTAATATGTGTGCGTATGAAATATTCAACCCCACCCCCCCCTACCCCCCACTTTAATCTGCCTCACTGCCCAAGGTGCCATGCATTCCGATAGAGGGAAAACCGGAGGCCTTACCTGCCTTCTGCCAGCAGAGCTCTGAAGAGACCAAGGCCGTCTCCGGGGCAACCCTCCATTCCATTAGCTCAGTGATGGAGTGCGAGGGCATGGGGATAAGCAATGATCTGTTTGTTAATCACAGACTGGCACTCGGCTGTTTGTCTGATTAATAAACAGGAGACGTGTTCCTGTCCCCCATGTACTGTAAATGCACACGGGCTGATTAATGGAATCAGCTCCGGATGCGTAATGAGAGCTGACCCTGCGAGTCCGACGCTCTCCCCCACAACACAGCTCACTGGCACAAGCCTGGCAAGCCAATGGCAACCTGCTTACTAGGTCACCATGGCCCCAGCTGCCCCCATCTGGACAGCCAGACACTGGCCCTTCTACAGCCGCAAGCATTCACACACACGCACGCACACACACACACACGCACGCACGCACGCACGCACGCACGCACGCACGCACGCACGCACGCACGCACGCACGCACACACACACACACACACACACACACACACACACCAGGTGCTATGAATTATGAAGGCACTAGCGTTTGCCAATCTTTGACGGCCCTGCCCTGCACCTGACCCAGAGGAAGGGAAACCTAGCTCAGTAATGCCCCTGCTCCGTCAGGCATGCATGGCATGTAACATCGCTCCCTGCATATAGCATTCCACTGCTCTTAGTGGAAAAGGATGAACAGTGAACATACTCATGCCAATCATCTCATCACTAAGAGCTGAAAGTGTGCCCACCTGCCCCCTGGACAGCTGTTTAAAGGTATATTCCAGAAGTACTGTTACCTCAGTGACTTAATGACTCAAAAGGAAGGAAAGAAGACTCTATTACAAAACATTCTGAGTAGTAGTGGAGAAAATCCAAAAAAACTGCTCATGTATTAAATTACCTGGACAACTGTGAAGAAGCTTCTTAGTATGCACGGCATTGTTCCCCGTGAAGTTTGTTAGGCACCATTCTTCCCTTTATGTGATGCATATGCTCTAAAATGAAACAGCGGACAGGACCCTGACTGCCCACCGTGTTCTGAGTGCTACACTGTAACACTCCCTTCCAGCTACTCCATTGCTCCTAGCAAGACTTCCAGCTGCATAACCCAAACAGGGCTGTTTTGCCACAAAAAAATGCTCCATAATACCCGGCACACACGACATGCTCACTCTCCCCTCCCTGACTGTGAGGGAGATGATTGTGCGGTAGATGCCCGAAAACAACGGCCCTGTGCCAAATACATCTCTGTCTGCTCCGTTCCTACCTGCGCGGAGTGTGCGTGGCTCTGGGAGTGGAAATGGTAGCGCACTGTTTTAATCAAAACTGGATCCTGCTGTAGGAGAGGGAGAGCCCGGAGGGTGGGGGGGGGGATTCATCCGTCTCTGTGTGACCCTCAGATCTCCACCCCTACCTCTCCTTAATCTTCATTACTCCGGCTCACTTGACTGGCTAGCCTGCCTCGCAGGAACAAGGAGTAGAGGTACAAAGGACACAACAACAAGCTTCCCATCCAGATGTCTTAATAAGTGCCAGAAAATCACACACACACACACACACACACACACACAAGGCGAGTAAAGCTGGGAGCAGCAACCGGTCTCAGCAGAACTTCATAGTGCATGCTCAAGTGCGTCTTATCATATCCCCACAGAGATGCAGAGCACTCTGGGTTCAAGGCTCCCATATCTAACGTTGAAGGCCATGTGTGCACAACTGGCTTTGTGGACAGGCAGGCGCGTCTGCGCACATGCTATACAGATCAAGGGGAGGAACCCTCACATACCTAGAGAAGGGGAGGACCAATGACATTGTGCGTGTGTGTGTGTGTGTGTATGTGTGTGTGTGTACCCATAAACACACCTTTACCTAAACTTTGTGAATCAAAATGTTTTGGTTCTTTTACTATTTTGAATAAGAGCTAAAAAAGAAAAAAAAAGAAGAAGAAAAAAAGCTTTTCCTTATGGAGACTAGAGAAATGTTTCCAAAGCATCAAAATTTTCATATATTCCTATTTTCAGTAGGACATTTGGTCTCAAAACATAGCTAAATATATAACTACACATACACACCCAGCTCACAGGAGCTTCCTGGCAGCACTATAACTCTGTCTGAAATCCTTAAGTAATGACATCTGGCTCAGAGGCACAGCAGAAAGTAAATGCAATTGTGGAGATTTTACAGCACAGTGTCCAAAAAGGGATATTAAATGTGCGCAGTGAAAGAAGCACAGCACACCTGGACAGTGTGACCCAGCATACCCGTCTCCAAACAATCCAGACAAATATGTGCTCTGACCGTAAGCCATACAGATCTGGCCAGCATACTGAACCATCAACAAACATCTACAGTACATAGTCTCAAAGCTGCATTGGGAACAAAGGCAACAATAATTATCCCTTGTCTACATGACTACAAAGACCAAATTAATTAGCTCAAATTGTTACACAGGAATTTTGACAGTAGTTTCGGTGCGATTTTTCAAACCTGACAAGCGCAACAGTAAGTGGATGATACCGGCTTCATTTTCCTGTGACCGCAGTACATCACTGTGGCAGCTGTGCGCCTCGTCTCTGTGTGCCGAGCAGACCGGGGCCTCCCCGGATAAGCAGGTGTGGTCCCCGAGGCCTCAGCCTGAGACTGGCTCTGTGAGCCCCGTGCTGTTGTGCAGGACGAGCCATCAGTGATTTAATGCCCCCAATCAAACAGAGAGAGGAAGATAGCGAGGCGAGGCCCATGGATGGCCGTTTGATGCATAATTCATGGTGTTGCCTGGCAGACTGACCAGAGCTCACGGCTCTGGAAAACCTACTCCCTGTTCTCCTCGTTAGATGAAGACACAGAGAGCAGGAGGAAAGCGCACTCAGATTATAACTCTATTTTAGGAGAGAGAGCGAGAGAGAGAGGGGAGATGTGGGATTAGAGCGAGAGAAGTCTCTGGAGAGGAGCACTAGCCTGGGCTTTAGGTTCTTTATCTCCGGAGGGAAGTTTACATCATCCCCTAGGATAAGGCCCTACCATGCCAGGATTACAACAATGAGCTTGGGACTGTTTGTTCAGGCAAAACTCTGGTCCGCTCTCTGGGCCTACGAGCCACTCCATCGACACGCACGTGCAACCCCTCCACAAATCCCCAGAGCTGCATTACACACACTCAAAGACCTATTCCACTCCCCGTTTACACGGTCACGCACACACACACACACACACACACACACACACACACACACACACACACACATGTTGGCAGCCTATACTAAAAGCTCTGTTCAGGGACTCAACCACACATACTTTGGCTGCACTTATAAGACATGTGTTCCAGATTATTAAAGTACATTATTCTATACATTCATTATGTATTAATGAACCTGTTCAACTGAAGATTGAACATCCTTCTTTCTCAGGAGCACATACAGATACAGCAGATGGTACATTAATATTGCCACACTGAATTTTAACAATAAAGGCAGTTTTCAAGATATTTCCTGTTGTTTACTGTAATACTGAGTATCTCATTTGATATGAAATCAAATTAAGAGATACATTTTCTTCTGTACCAACTGCTACAATTCTTGGATTTCCAAGCACAGCAGTAAAGTAGGAAGGAGCAGGATTTTTCTGACCCGTAGAGACAGCAAAGCCCTTAGCAGCTGGATAACAGCCTCGGAAAACCCTCGGAAAACCCTCGGAAAACCGGAGCCTTCCGCATGCGGTGGGCGAGCAAGCAGGGCGTCTGTCTCCCGTACAACATCCCAGCCCATTTCTTCCGATCCAGGAAGTGTGGCCAGGCTCCAGCGCGAGCGTCCGCTGCTCGGATCCGGCGCGGCCCCGGCTGACTCGCCTCTCCTCCCAGCGGGCCTGCCGAGTGCTTCCGCTGGCCGGAGCGGGAAGTCTGCTGTCGGCGACGGGGCCTGGAATCCGCCCTGCGCCATGGCACACAATCTAATTACGCACGCCATCAACATGGCGGCACGCTGGGTGGGGACACAGGGCACAGAACGCAACAGAGAGGATCTAAGTGGCTGAGATGACGCCGGGCACGGCGCTCGTGCGATCCGGACAAACGGCAGGCCTCTCCCATCACCATCAGACATGCAGCAGTGCAGCTCTGCCTGAGCTCCAACTCCGTGACTGCAGTGCAGTCCTTCAGAGCACTGCTGCTCTGCTTTCACCCTATGACAGATACATCAATCCAGACTTAAGTGCCCAATTACCATGAGTGGGGTAAGGTAAGTATGCAAGCTCAACTCACTCTAGTGTTAAATCTGATGATGAAAAATATTTGAGGTCATAATGTTAGAGTCAGGACTGATGGCCTTGTTTTTTTTTGTTGCTTTTTTTACAGTTAGCTCAATAGAGGCTGACAAAAAACCAGCTAGTTCGGCTTCAGTAGAAATCAAGGTGTCTGTAAATGCAGCCTTTAAAGTTATGTGCAATGGCGTTTTGACAGCCATGTCACCTGTCAGATTGGTTAAGGTCCGATTTCCATGTGTGCTTAGAGAGCATGTTGTGGTGAAGCAGCAGCACAGTGCTGCCAGTCCGTTTCGGACTGGGACATACCTATGACTTTTAAAAAGAGGTTTCATCAATTATTCAGGTTTCCTGCCCCACACGTTCTACATGCTTCGCTTTCTGTGCATTAATATTTCAGCGTCTGCCGCCACCACAATCTCCGCCGAGCCCACATCCCAGTGGACACTTTGTCTACATAAATCACGGGGTGGCTTTAAGACTCTTAAGATGGCCTTCAGTGCCACACTGAGGCCCCTCCATCTCAGCATCTCCCACTAGACAACAGAGGGTCAGGAGCACAGCACACTCAAATGTCACTGACAAACAAGGCCTGTCCTGAGAGGGAGCTCAGTCTGGCTGAGCGCAGTGCAGCAGAAGATGATTAAAAAAAGGAAGACGTGCCACACGCAGCACGGCCAAATGTCAGCAAATCTCCAATGCCAGAGTGAAAAAATATATATGTTTTGGTTCGGCTTTGGCTAGGGGATATCGCCATGCCAGTTAAAGCTATGTAGGAGTCTCCCAGGGTTCATCTGTCACCTACACCGCCTCCTATTTTGTGATTGGTGGCTGAGGGTCACATGACAGCCCTGCTTCTGGTATCTGGGGAGAGCAGTGTTGCAGAGGCAGCAGAGGCAGGCTGAGCCAGGCTGAAGTGCGGATGACCTCCTCTGGGACCGTGCTAAATGGATGATTGTTTTTTTCTGTGTGTGTGTGTGCCTTTAATCTCCACGCTGGAACGCACGGAGCGCTGACCCGGCCAGAGCCGCCTGGGCTGATGGGAGCGGTGGGGCTTGTGGACGCCAGACGATCGGCGTGTCAAAAATGTGACATCACAGTACGGTGCTGACGTTCACCTGCTCCATCCGAAAAGCCTTCCGTCTGATCTGCTTGACAGCAATTTTCTGGCTGTTTATTTTGCTCTGACTCCAGTCCTCCATGTTGGCTCCCTCCTGCTGCCTACTTCCTCCTCCTCACACTCTTTCATACCTGACAAAACCCACTCACGCACGCCGCATCTGACACCGACGCCGCCACTCCGCCGTGGAAGGTGTGCGTGGAATCACAATGATGTCAGTTGGGTTCATAAACCCTCCCCCACCCCACCCCACGCCTTTCCCACGTGCACATTCCACAGACACAGAGCCAAGTGCATTCAGAGGCACGGACCCACAATCCCCCTGTCTGGCTCCGCGGGGATCGCGGCGCAACCCGCCCTCTGCCTCCTCGTATGAGAAGCAATGAGACTGCGCCCAGAGCAAGTCCACGAAACAGCGCTATAGAAACAGGGAACCATACACTCATACACACAGAGGAAGCACAGGCGATGAGCATACATGAGAGAGAGCGAGAGAGAGAGAGAGAGAGAGAGAAGTGAAAGAGAAAAACAGTAAGATGAAAAAGGAACAAACAAAGGGAAGGAGGAAAAGAAAGTTATAAAGATGGGGAAGAAGCGTGGAAGTGTAGAAATGGATGCAAAGTATCAGTGCTATTGATAAAAGATGGCTGCCTGTCTTAAACTAGAACGAACTGCGACTACCACAGAAGCAGTTGGATCTGCCTGATATTAAAACACTGATAGTGTCTCTCTGATCCAACATTAGCTTTGCTGCAACAGCAGCGCAGTCTCTCCTAATGCATTATCATACAAATTCAACCTAAACATGAGCTCTCTTAGCCAGAGACAAGATGAATGCGCTTGCGTCTGGCTGCAGGAGCCCATTTCATCATGTACTTGCCCAGAAGACTTTCTGCAGCGAGGGTCTGGCTACAGTGGAACAGGTTATATTACATCGTGACAGATTACCTTACACAACATTGCAGAAGGCGTTTGAAGTCTGTTTTTGGGTTTTGGTTTGCCACCAACGAAGTTTGACTTTTAATTAAAAGAACATTTTAATTAGAACAAACAAAAACAAAAACAAACAAAGCAAAAAAAAAAAAAAAAAGAAGCCGACATCAGCTTCCAGTAGCAGCACCCATCAGAGCGTGCAGAGGTCACGTTGAGAGGGCACGCCCACCCTCCGTAGCTGTAGGGGGCCAACGCATTAAAGTGGAGTCATAAAGACCAGGGCTCTCTAACCGCCACACATCTCCCCCGCCATACGGCACAGGGAGGTGACTGAGAATGCCGCCAGCGCATAAATAAATGAATATCTGCGTGGACCCTTAACCCTGAGCAACTCTTCCCTGCAACCTTTCCCCTCCACTCCACCCTTAGGCGACCCCTACTCCACGGCAAATCCGCTGGGACAGGTGGGGGGAGTCTGCGAACGTGTGTGCGGCACCTGTAATCTGGCCAGTTACACGAGGCCCAAAAGCCCAGTGAAGCCTGGTGGCAGTGCAGCCCCGAGGCCTACGCACCCCCGCCTGCGATCGAGTCCCCTCGTAAAGCACATTGTGAGGAGTTAATGGCACGGACATGGAGAAGCTCTAAACTTGGATAATAATCAAAGAGCAGCGCGCTGGAGTGGAAATACTGCAAGGCTTGATGGAAT
>NW_027658635.1:15000-27907 GCF_041902795.1 Electrophorus electricus | reverse complement strand
TTGACGTCTTGGGCCTGGAAGTCTGGTAGTAGTAGTATGATTTAAAGGTACAAAGTGAATGAAGTGTGCCCAGGCCCAGAGCTACTTTGCTGGGCATGACTGTGTTTGACCTCTTGGCTCTGGAAGTCTATTTCTAGGCTTATATAAAGGGTCAAACTTCTTGAAGTGTGCCCAGGCCCAGAGCTACTTTGCTGGGCATGACTGTGTTTGACCTCTGGGGCCTGGAAGTCTGGTAGTAGTAGTATGATTTAAAGGCACAAAGTGATTGAAGTGTGCCCAGGCCCAGAGCTACTTTGCTGGGCATGAATGTGTTTGAACTCTTGGGCCTGGAAGTCTGGTAGTAGTAGTATGATTTAAAGGCACAAAGTGAATGAAGTGTGCCCAGGCCCAGAGCTACTTTGCTGTGCATGACTGTGTTTGACCTCTTGGCTCTGGAAGTCTATTTCTAGGCTTATATACAGGGTCAAACATCTTGAAGTGTGCCCAGGCCCAGAGCTACTTTGCTGGGCATGAATGTGTTTGAACTCTTGGGCCTGGAAGTCTGGTAGTAGTAGTATGATTTAAAGGCACAAAGTGATTGAAGTGTGCCCAGGCCCAGAGCTACTTTGCTGGGCATGACTGTGTTTGACCTCTTGGGTCTGGAAGTCTGGTGGTAGTAGTAGTAGTATGATTTAAAGGCACAAAGTGATTGAAGTGTGCCCAGGCCCAGAGCTACTTTGCTGGGCATGAATGTGTTTGAACTCTTGGGCCTGGAAGTCTGGTAGTAGTAGTATGATTTAAAGGCACAAAGTGATTGAAGTGTGCCCAGGCCCAGAGCTACTTTGCTGGGCATGACTGTGTTTGACCTCTTGGGCCTGGAAGTCTGGTGGTAGTAGTAGTATGATTTAAAGGCACAAAGTGATTGAAGTGTGCCCAGGCCCAGAGCTACTTTGCTGGGCATGAATGTGTTTGAACTCTTGGGCCTGGAAGTCTGGTAGTAGTAGTAGTAGTAGTAGTAGTAGTAGTAGTAGTAGTAGTATGATTTAAAGGTACAAAGTGAATGAAGTGTGCCCAGGCCCAGAGCTACTTTGCTGGGCATGACTGTGTTTGACGTCTTGGGCCTGGAAGTCTGGTAGTAGTAGTATGATTTAAAGGTACAAAGTGAATGAAGTGTGCCCAGGCCCAGAGCTACTTTGCTGGGCATGACTGTGTTTGACCTCTTGGCTCTGGAAGTCTATTTCTAGGCTTATATACAGGGTCAAACATCTTGAAGTGTGCCCAGGCCCAGAGCTACTTTGCTGGGCATGAATGTGTTTGAACTCTTGGGCCTGGAAGTCTGGTAGTAGTAGTATGATTTAAAGGCACAAAGTGATTGAAGTGTGCCCAGGCCCAGAGCTACTTTGCTGGGCATGACTGTGTTTGACCTCTTGGCTCTGGAAGTCTATTTCTAGGCTTATATAAAGGGTCAAACATCTTGAAGTGTGCCCAGGCCCAGAGCTACTTTGCTGGGCATGAATGTGTTTGAACTCTTGGGCCTGGAAGTCTGGTAGTAGTAGTAGTAGTAGTAGTAGTAGTAGTAGTAGTAGTAGTAGTATGATTTAAAGGTACAAAGTGAATGAAGTGTGCCCAGGCCCACAGCTACTTTGCTGGGCATGACTGTGTTTGACCTCTTGGGCCTGAAAGTCTATTTCTAGGCTTATATAAAGGGTCAAACTTCTTGAAGTGTGCCCAGGCCCAGATCTACTTTGCTGGGCATGACTGTGTTTGACCTCTTGGGCCTGGAAGTCTGGTAGTAGTAGTAGTAGTAGTAGTAGTAGTAGTAGTATGATTTAAAGGTACAAAGTGAATGAAGTGTGCCCAGGCCCAGAGCTACTTTGCTGGGCATGACTGTGTTTGACCTCTTGGGCCTGGAAGTCTATTTCTAGGCTTATATAAAGGGTCAAACTTCTTGAAGTGTGCCCAGGCCCAGAGCTACTTTGCTGTGTATGACTGTGTGACCTCTTGGCCCTGGAATTCTGGTGGTAGTAGTAGTATGATTTAAAGGCACAAAGTGAATGAAGTGTGCCCAGGCCCAGAGCTACTTTGCTGGGCATGACTGTGTTTGACCTCTTGGGCCTGGAAGTCTGGTAGTAGTAGTAGTAGTAGTAGTAGTAGTAGTAGTAGTAGTAGTAGTATGATTTAAAGGTACAAAGTGAATGAAGTGTGCCCAGGCCCAGAGCTACTTTGCTGGGCATGACTGTGTTTGACCTCTTGGGCCTGGAAGTCTATTTCTAGGCTTATATAAAGGGTCAAACATCTTGAAGTGTGCCCAGGCCCAGAGCTACTTTGCTGGGCATGAATGTGTTTGAACTCTTGGGCCTGGAAGTCTGGTAGTAGTAGTATGATTTAAAGGCACAAAGTGATTGAAGTGAGCCCAGGCCCAGAGCTACTTTGCTGGGCATGAATGTGTTTGAACTCTTGGGCCTGGAAGTCTGGTAGTAGTAGTAGTAGTAGTAGTAGTAGTAGTAGTAGTAGTAGTATGATTTAAAGGTACAAAGTGAATGAAGTGTGCCCAGGCCCAGAGCTACTTTGCTGGGCATGACTGTGTTTGACGTCTTGGGCCTGGAAGTCTGGTAGTAGTAGTATGATTTAAAGGTACAAAGTGAATGAAGTGTGCCCAGGCCCAGAGCTACTTTGCTGGGCATGACTGTGTTTGACCTCTTGGCTCTGGAAGTCTATTTCTAGGCTTATATAAAGGGTCAAACTTCTTGAAGTGTGCCCAGGCCCAGAGCTACTTTGCTGGGCATGACTGTGTTTGACCTCTGGGGCCTGGAAGTCTGGTAGTAGTAGTATGATTTAAAGGCACAAAGTGATTGAAGTGTGCCCAGGCCCAGAGCTACTTTGCTGGGCATGAATGTGTTTGAACTCTTGGGCCTGGAAGTCTGGTAGTAGTAGTATGATTTAAAGGCACAAAGTGAATGAAGTGTGCCCAGGCCCAGAGCTACTTTGCTGGGCATGACTGTGTTTGACCTCTTGGCTCTGGAAGTCTATTTCTAGGCTTATATACAGGGTCAAACATCTTGAAGTGTGCCCAGGCCCAGAGCTACTTTGCTGGGCATGAATGTGTTTGAACTCTTGGGCCTGGAAGTCTGGTAGTAGTAGTATGATTTAAAGGCACAAAGTGATTGAAGTGTGCCCAGGCCCAGAGCTACTTTGCTGGGCATGACTGTGTTTGACCTCTTGGGCCTGGAAGTCTGGTAGTAGTAGTATGATTTAAAGGCACAAAGTGATTGAAGTGTGCCCAGGCCCAGAGCTACTTTGCTGGGCATGAATGTGTTTGACCTCTTGGGCCTGGAAGTCTGGTGGTAGTAGTAGTATGATTTAAAGGCACAAAGTGAATGAAGTGTGCCCAGGCCCAGAGCTACTTTGCTGTGCATGACTGTGTTTGACCTCTTGGCTCTGGAAGTCTATTTCTAGGCTTATATAAAGGGTCAAACTTCTTGAAGTGTGCCCAGGCCCAGAGCTACTTTGCTGGGCATGACTGTGTTTGACCTCTGGGGCCTGGAAGTCTGGTAGTAGTAGTATGATTTAAAGGCACAAAGTGATTGAAGTGTGCCCAGGCCCAGAGCTACTTTGCTGGGCATGAATGTGTTTGAACTCTTGGGCCTGGAAGTCTGGTAGTAGTAGTATGATTTAAAGGCACAAAGTGATTGAAGTGTGCCCAGGCGTAGTAGTAGTAGTATGATTTAAAGGTACAAAGTGAATGAAGTGTGCCCAGGCCCACAGCTACTTTGCTGGGCATGACTGTGTTTGACCTCTTGGGCCTGAAAGTCTATTTCTAGGCTTATATAAAGGGTCAAACTTCTTGAAGTGTGCCCAGGCCCAGATCTACTTTGCTGGGCATGACTGTGTTTGACCTCTTGGGCCTGGAAGTCTGGTAGTAGTAGTAGTAGTAGTAGTAGTAGTAGTAGTATGATTTAAAGGTACAAAGTGAATGAAGTGTGCCCAGGCCCAGAGCTACTTTGCTGGGCATGACTGTGTTTGACCTCTTGGGCCTGGAAGTCTATTTCTAGGCTTATATAAAGGGTCAAACTTCTTGAAGTGTGCCCAGGCCCAGAGCTACTTTGCTGTGTATGACTGTGTGACCTCTTGGCCCTGGAATTCTGGTGGTAGTAGTAGTATGATTTAAAGGCACAAAGTGAATGAAGTGTGCCCAGGCCCAGAGCTACTTTGCTGGGCATGACTGTGTTTGACCTCTTGGGCCTGGAAGTCTGGTAGTAGTAGTAGTAGTAGTAGTAGTAGTAGTAGTAGTAGTAGTAGTATGATTTAAAGGTACAAAGTGAATGAAGTGTGCCCAGGCCCAGAGCTACTTTGCTGGGCATGACTGTGTTTGACCTCTTGGGCCTGGAAGTCTATTTCTAGGCTTATATAAAGGGTCAAACATCTTGAAGTGTGCCCAGGCCCAGAGCTACTTTGCTGGGCATGAATGTGTTTGAACTCTTGGGCCTGGAAGTCTGGTAGTAGTAGTATGATTTAAAGGCACAAAGTGATTGAAGTGAGCCCAGGCCCAGAGCTACTTTGCTGGGCATGAATGTGTTTGAACTCTTGGGCCTGGAAGTCTGGTAGTAGTAGTAGTAGTAGTAGTAGTAGTAGTAGTAGTAGTAGTATGATTTAAAGGTACAAAGTGAATGAAGTGTGCCCAGGCCCAGAGCTACTTTGCTGGGCATGACTGTGTTTGACGTCTTGGGCCTGGAAGTCTGGTAGTAGTAGTATGATTTAAAGGTACAAAGTGAATGAAGTGTGCCCAGGCCCAGAGCTACTTTGCTGGGCATGACTGTGTTTGACCTCTTGGCTCTGGAAGTCTATTTCTAGGCTTATATAAAGGGTCAAACTTCTTGAAGTGTGCCCAGGCCCAGAGCTACTTTGCTGGGCATGACTGTGTTTGACCTCTGGGGCCTGGAAGTCTGGTAGTAGTAGTATGATTTAAAGGCACAAAGTGATTGAAGTGTGCCCAGGCCCAGAGCTACTTTGCTGGGCATGAATGTGTTTGAACTCTTGGGCCTGGAAGTCTGGTAGTAGTAGTATGATTTAAAGGCACAAAGTGAATGAAGTGTGCCCAGGCCCAGAGCTACTTTGCTGGGCATGACTGTGTTTGACCTCTTGGCTCTGGAAGTCTATTTCTAGGCTTATATACAGGGTCAAACATCTTGAAGTGTGCCCAGGCCCAGAGCTACTTTGCTGGGCATGAATGTGTTTGAACTCTTGGGCCTGGAAGTCTGGTAGTAGTAGTATGATTTAAAGGCACAAAGTGATTGAAGTGTGCCCAGGCCCAGAGCTACTTTGCTGGGCATGACTGTGTTTGACCTCTTGGGCCTGGAAGTCTGGTAGTAGTAGTATGATTTAAAGGCACAAAGTGATTGAAGTGTGCCCAGGCCCAGAGCTACTTTGCTGGGCATGAATGTGTTTGACCTCTTGGGCCTGGAAGTCTGGTGGTAGTAGTAGTATGATTTAAAGGCACAAAGTGAATGAAGTGTGCCCAGGCCCAGAGCTACTTTGCTGTGCATGACTGTGTTTGACCTCTTGGCTCTGGAAGTCTATTTCTAGGCTTATATAAAGGGTCAAACTTCTTGAAGTGTGCCCAGGCCCAGAGCTACTTTGCTGGGCATGACTGTGTTTGACCTCTGGGGCCTGGAAGTCTGGTAGTAGTAGTATGATTTAAAGGCACAAAGTGATTGAAGTGTGCCCAGGCCCAGAGCTACTTTGCTGGGCATGAATGTGTTTGAACTCTTGGGCCTGGAAGTCTGGTAGTAGTAGTATGATTTAAAGGCACAAAGTGAATGAAGTGTGCCCAGGCCCAGAGCTACTTTGCTGGGCATGACTGTGTTTGACCTCTTGGCTCTGGAAGTCTATTTCTAGGCTTATATACAGGGTCAAACATCTTGAAGTGTGCCCAGGCCCAGAGCTACTTTGCTGGGCATGAATGTGTTTGAACTCTTGGGCCTGGAAGTCTGGTAGTAGTAGTATGATTTAAAGGCACAAAGTGATTGAAGTGTGCCCAGGCCCAGAGCTACTTTGCTGGGCATGACTGTGTTTGACCTCTTGGCTCTGGAAGTCTATTTCTAGGCTTATATAAAGGGTCAAACATCTTGAAGTGTGCCCAGGCCCAGAGCTACTTTGCTGGGCATGAATGTGTTTGAACTCTTGGGCCTGGAAGTCTGGTAGTAGTAGTATGATTTAAAGGCACAAAGTGATTGAAGTGTGCCCAGGCCCAGAGCTACTTTGCTGGGCATGACTGTGTTTGACCTCTTGGGCCTGGAAGTCTGGTGGTAGTAGTAGTATGATTTAAAGGCACAAAGTGATTGAAGTGTGCCCAGGCCCAGAGCTACTTTGCTGGGCATGAATGTGTTTGAACTCTTGGGCCTGGAAGTCTATTTCTAGGCTTATATAAAGGGTCAAACATCTTGAAGTGTGCCCAGGCCCAGAGCTACTTTGCTGTGCATGACTGTGGTTGACCTCTTGGCCCTGGAAGTCTGGTGGTAGTAGTAGTATGATTTAAAGGCACAAAGTGAATGAAGTGTGCCCAGGCCCAGAGCTACTTTGCTGGGCATGAATGTGTTTGAACTCTTGGGCCTGGAAGTCTGGTAGTAGTAGTAGTAGTAGTAGTAGTAGTAGTAGTAGTAGTATGATTTAAAGGCACAAAGTGCTTGAAGTGTGCCCAGGCCCAGAGCTACTTTGCTGTGCATGACTGTGTTTGACCTCTTGGCTCTGGAAGTCTATTTCTAGGCTTATATAAAGGGTCAAACTTCTTGAAGTGTGCCCAGGCCCAGAGCTACTTTGCTGTGTATGACTGTGTGACCTCTTGGCCCTGGAATTCTGGTGGTAGTAGTAGTATGATTTAAAGGCACAAAGTGAATGAAGTGTGCCCAGGCCCAGAGCTACTTTGCTGGGCATGACTGTGTTTGACCTCTTGGGCCTGGAAGTCTGGTAGTAGTAGTATGATTTAAAGGCACAAAGTGATTGAAGTGTGCCCAGGCCCAGAGCTACTTTGCTGGGCATGAATGTGTTTGAACTCTTGGGCCTGGAAGTCTATTTCTAGGCTTATATAAAGGGACAAACTTCTTGAAGTGTGCCCAGGCCCAGAGCTACTTTGCTGTGTATGACTGTGTGACCTCTTGGCCCTGGAATTCTGGTGGTAGTAGTAGTAGTAGTAGTATGATTTAAAGGTACAAAGTGAATGAAGTGTGCCCAGGCCCAGAGCCAGGCCTGGGCAGCAGGGGGCGCTCCTGGCCATGCCCAGCGAGTTTCGTGCGAATCGGACCTGGTCCGGAAGAGATACGAAGGGAAAACTCATTACTCGTCGGGGTGGCACATCCAGGCTCTCGACCCTCCCAAAGCGTCCGACCAGGGTGCACCCTGCCGGGCATGGTTAGCCGCCAGCCCCCTTCCTGGAGGTCTGGTTGGCACGGGGTTTTGATTTATCGGTTTCATATCTCTGGGCTCCTTGGGAGCAGAAAGTCGGTTGAGGGCCCTTTGGAAAGAGCCGGGGCTGCCGTTTAACGCTGTCCAAGCGGCAGGCGAAGCGCACCCACCGTTTTTACGCTATGATTTTTTAAAACCGCCGGGGCGGCAAACACAGGGCCGGTCGGGTTTGAAGACGAATATCTCTTCGGCCCTTGGGAGGAGAGAAGCAGCGCGGGTCACCTTTGAACGCGCTCGCTGCCAGGAACGTCTGGCGTAAAAGTTTCGTGGGAATCGGACGTTCCTAGGCTGAGAAGCGAGCGCCCGCCCTCGGGCGGTCGGGGGCCCCTTTCTCATTCCCCGTCTGGGCTAAAAATACGAGGTCGGACCCGATGGACTCGGGAGACTGGAGAGTACCAGGGAGACCCTGGAAGCAGGCGACCCGACCCACGCTTCGCTGTCTCCTCGGCCCTCGGGAGTAGAAGCGCGGGGACGGTGGCGTGGGCAGCAGGGGGCGCTCCTGGCCATGCCCAGCGAGTTTCGTGCGAATCGGACCTGGTCCGGAAGAGATACGAAGGGAAAACTCATTACTCGTCGGGGTGGCACATCCAGGCTCTCGACCCTCCCAAAGTGTCCGACCAGGGTGCACCCTGCCGGGCTAAGAGAACAGCCAGGTGAACCCTGGAGGTTCCGAACTCCAGACCCCTGGACCCGACGGCTCAGTCCGCCTCAGGTGCACTACAGAGGTCCTCGGGCTGTCCCTGAGTGCATTAAAACGGAAATCAGAATTACTCCCCCGGGTGGCACTTCCAGGCTCTCGACCCTCCCAAAGTGTCCGACCAGGGTGCACCCTGCTGGGCATGGTTAGCCGCCAGCCCCCTTCCTGGAGGTCTGGTTGGCACGGGGTTTTGCAAATAGGTCCCGTCGGGTATATGGGAGAGCAAAGAGAATCAATGGGGTCCAAGCACTAAATTCATCCAGTGGCGTTCTCTGGAAGCCCAAGGGGAGTCCGAGGGGTGTTCGGCCGGCAAGGGGAGCTCTCCCTCGGACACATGATCAAACGCCTGTCCCCTACCGGAAAGTGGTGTGCTCTGGATGCCCCCCCCCCCCCCATCCCCCGAGGGGGGTGCTTATCCCGCGAGGGGAGCCCTCCTCGGGTTAAGTGAACCATCATGCCGATTCCCCTATGGAAGTGGGCACATCCAGGCACACAGTCTGCTTTGCTCTCCCCGACCCGAGTGCGTCTGTTGGGCTGAGTGTACGCCCAGGCAACTGGATCCAATGGCTCAGTCCGCCGCAGCGTGCTTCGACGATGGGTCGTACAGCCATGCCACCAGGGTGGGCGTGTTTGTAAATGTACCAGTGGATTCTCGTCGGCCTGCCACATCCATGGTATCGACCCACCAGGCCTGTCCGACCAGGGGTTGACCCTGGACGGGCACGGTCTGTGGTTTGGCCCTTGTCCTAGATGAAATCGGGCACGGGGTTTTCTGGCCAGGTACCATCGGGTTACTGGGAGAGCGGCTTCGGTCTCCAGGTGAGACCAATGGTGAAGCAGCACGAGGCAATGGAGAGCATGCAAAGCGATGGGGAAGCCATGCACGGCAATGGCCACGAAAAAAAAAAAAAAATCACCACGGAAGGAACGTGAAGAACAAGGAGGAGTGTAGTGACACTGCCCAAAGCTGCCCGGTGTTGCAGGGGTCTATTGGTGTGTTGCTTCCTTGTTTGGTAGAGTGGAGTACCAGACCCGCCAGGGGTAGGCAAACCATTCCCCCTACGGTAAGTGAGGAGCCAGCCATTTGACGAGCGGGTGTCCACGTGTACGGGTGCGAGCGCTATCCCCCCACACGGGGTTAGGCCACGGCCTTAGGTGGACGTCTGCCGACCAGCCCCGGCTGATCCAGAACTTCTGATGTGGAGAGCGGTTTTGACAGATCCTCCCTGGTTCTAGCGGGTCAAGCCTCTGATGGGGGGTGGGGGTTATTTGTAACCCATCCCAGAACTCTCTGGGGGAGACTCAGACGGCCAGTCTGTCTACTCAGTTGTCCTATACTGGTGTCTGTGGTTTGGGAGGAAGGGAGTGCCCTGCTTTGTTGGCCTCCTCTTCAAACCTACCTGGGCCCACGAATCACTCTTCTTGGTTACATCACGAAACGTAGGTTGAGCGAGGCTAGGGGGGAGGGAATTCGACGAGGTCTTTCCCTTGTCCCCCCACCAGCGGCCCACGAAAATCAAAACGGCGTGAAGAGAGGGAACGCCGAAAGCACCTGGAGTCGGCCGTCCGCACCTCCGGAGGAGGTGGACGGGGTACGGTGCGGGCATGACCGGATGGGACAGCTTTGCATCAAGGTGAGAGGTCGGCGTCCGAAGGCCAGAGGGCGGTGCGCGAGCACGTTTACACTGGCCGCGGAAGCTGTCCTGGGTAGCCCTGTATGGCGTCTGGACCTGACGGCGCACGCACTTACAACCCGCTGCTTCCTAGCCCCCGGAAGGGGAGGCGGATGTCACTCGTGGTTCATCCCAGACCACGGTGCAAACTACCTGGTTGATCCTGCCAGTAACATATGCTTGTCTCAAAGATTAAGCCATGCAGGTCTAAGTGCACACGGCCGGTACAGTGAAACTGCGAATGGCTCATTAAATCAGTTATGGTTCCTTTGATCGCTCCACACGTTACTCGGATAACTGTGGTAATTCTAGAGCTAATACATGCAAACGAGCGCTGACCCTTCGGGGGATGCGTGCATTTATCAGACCCAAAACCCATCCGGGGGGCTCGGGCCCCCCGGCCGCTTTGGTGACTCTAGATAACCTCGGGCCGATCGCGCGCCCTCCGCGGCGGCGACGTCTCATTCGAATGTCTGCCCTATCAACTTTCGATGGTACCATAGTCGGCTACCATGGTGACCACGGGTAACGGGGAATCAGGGTTCGATTCCGGAGAGGGAGCCTGAGAAACGGCTACCACATCCAAGGAAGGCAGCAGGCGCGCAAATTACCCATTCCCGACACGGGGAGGTAGTGACGAAAAATAACGATACAGGTCTCTTTCGAGGCCCTGTAATCGGAATGAGCGTATCCTAAACCCATGGGTGAGGACCCATTGGAGGGCAAGTCTGGTGCCAGCAGCCGCGGTAATTCCAGCTCCAATAGCGTATATTAAAGTTGCTGCAGTTAAAAAGCTCGTAGTTGGATGTCGGGAGTGGGCTGGCGGTCCGCCGCGAGGCGTGCCACCGCCTGTCTCAGACCCTGTCTCCCGGTGCCCCCCGGATGCCCTTGGCTGGGTGTCCGGACGGGGCTCGGAGCGTTTACTTTGAAAAAATTAGAGTGTTCAAAGCGGGCCCGCTTCTCGCCTGAATACCTGAGCTAGGAATAATGGAATAGGACTCCGGTTCTATTTTGTGGGTTTCCTGAACCAGGGCCATGATTAAGAGGGACGGCCGGGGGCATTCGTATTGCGCCGCTAGAGGTGAAATTCTTGGACCGGCGCAAGACGGACGAAAGCGAAAGCATTTGCCAAGAATGTTTTCATTAATCAAGAACGAAAGTCGGAGGTTCGAAGACGATCAGATACCGTCGTAGTTCCGACCGTAAACTATGCCGACCCGCGATCCGGCGGCGTTATTCCCATGACCCGCCGGGCAGCGTGAGGGAAACCACGAGTCTGTGGGTTCCGGGGGGAGTATGGTTGCAAAGCTGAAACTTAAAGGAATTGACGGAAGGGCACCACCAGGAGTGGAGCCTGCGGCTTAATTTGACTCAACACGGGAAACCTCACCCGGCCCGGACACGGAAAGGATTGACAGATTGATAGCTCTTTCTCGATTCTGTGGGTGGTGGTGCATGGCCGTTCTTAGTTGGTGGAGCGATTTGTCTGGTTAATTCCGATAACGAACGAGACTCCGGCATGCTAAATAGTTACGCGGCCCTCCGCGGTCGGCGTCAAACTTCTTAGAGGGACAAGTGGCGTTCAGCCACGCGAGATGGAGCAATAACAGGTCTGTGATGCCCTTAGATGTCCGGGGCTGCACGCGCGCCACAATGGTTGGATCAGCGTGTGCCTACCCTACACCGAGAGGTGCGGGTAATCCGCTGAACCCCATTCGTGATGGGGACTGGGGATTGCAATTATTCCCCATGAACGAGGAATTCCCAGTAAGCGCGGGTCATAAGCTCGCGTTGATTAAGTCCCTGCCCTTTGTACACACCGCCCGTCGCTACTACCGATCGGATGGTTTAGTGAGGTCCTCGGATCGGCCCCGCCGGGGCTCCTCGCGGGCCTTGGCGGAGCGCCGAGAAGTCGATCAAACTTGACTATCTAGAGGAAGTAAAAGTCGTAACAAGGTTTTCGTAGGTGAACCTGCGAAAGGATCATTAACGGGTAACGCTGTCCGGCGTGCCTCCTCTCCCGACCCCCTCGACTTCGCCGTCCCCCCGCGTCGGGGCCCAGGGTCGAAAGGGTCTTCGGGGTTGCTGTTACACGTGGTCGCTTGCAGGTCAGGCTGGACAGAAGGCATAAAGGAGGAGCCTAGTCCCTCCCACCCCTTCCTCGTCCTCCGCCTCTTCCTCCGCGTCGTCCTTCAGCACCCCCCCCCCGCAGGCCCCGGTATTCTCTGGGTTCCAGCGCGAGAGACGCGTCGTTCAAAAAACTCGGCGTCCCCGCTCGTCGGGCGAAGGCCGGTTTCCCCTCACCTTGCCGGCAGGAGAAGCGCCTGCGAGTCGAGCGGGTCGTACGGGTCCGTCCCGCGCCCTCCCTCTCGCTCGCACGGCCGCTGCCTCCGTCCACCGCGAGGGGTTTTCCTATTTTGTTGTCCTTGTCATTCATCCCCGTCCCCTTGCTCGCTGACGAGCGGACTTTCCGGGGGGGGTTGCGAGCGCTGCTCCTCGTGGGGCAGGCCATGGCCCTTCCTGTGTTCGTCCGCCCACCGGCGTCCTGGGGCGTGGTGGTGGTGGGTGGCGCAGCCGGTTCCCCTGCTTCTCTCTCTCAGAAAGGAGTCTCAGGGGGACCCCCGGCAGGTACCTAGGGCTTGGCCCACGCTACGTGAGTTCCACCCCTTTCGAGGGGTCGGACGGGGCGGGCGCGGAGGGCCGCGGTTCAAAGACTGACTCGTCTGCCACGTGGGGCGTGTGGGCAAAGCGCAACCCCGCGCCCGTTTCAACACTCGCAGACGGGGGCGCCTGACCGGTTGGTGAAACCTTTTAAACCTGTCTTTGTAGTCGTGGTGAAAGACCTAAACTGAGCCTGAAATAAAAGAGTACAACTCTTAGCGGTGGATCACTTGGCTCGTGCGTCGATGAAGAACGCAGCCAGCTGCGAGAACTAATGTGAATTGCAGGACACATTGATCATCGACATTTCGAACGCACATTGCGGCCCCGGGTCCATCCCGGGGCTACGCCTGTCTGAGGGTCGCTATTCCTATCTGTCGGACCTGCCTTCTCAGGCGGGACCGCGGTTGGAGGTTCGTAGGTGGGGGGGTGCCCCCTG
>NW_027658635.1:0-7500 GCF_041902795.1 Electrophorus electricus | reverse complement strand
AGTAGTAGTAGTAGTAGTAGTAGTATGATTTAAAGGTACAAAGTGAATGAAGTGTGCCCAGGCCCACAGCTACTTTGCTGGGCATGACTGTGTTTGACCTCTTGGGCCTGAAAGTCTATTTCTAGGCTTATATAAAGGGTCAAACTTCTTGAAGTGTGCCCAGGCCCAGATCTACTTTGCTGGGCATGACTGTGTTTGACCTCTTGGGCCTGGAAGTCTGGTAGTAGTAGTAGTAGTAGTAGTAGTAGTAGTAGTATGATTTAAAGGTACAAAGTGAATGAAGTGTGCCCAGGCCCAGAGCTACTTTGCTGGGCATGACTGTGTTTGACCTCTTGGGCCTGGAAGTCTATTTCTAGGCTTATATAAAGGGTCAAACTTCTTGAAGTGTGCCCAGGCCCAGAGCTACTTTGCTGTGTATGACTGTGTGACCTCTTGGCCCTGGAATTCTGGTGGTAGTAGTAGTATGATTTAAAGGCACAAAGTGAATGAAGTGTGCCCAGGCCCAGAGCTACTTTGCTGGGCATGACTGTGTTTGACCTCTTGGGCCTGGAAGTCTGGTAGTAGTAGTAGTAGTAGTAGTAGTAGTAGTAGTAGTAGTAGTAGTATGATTTAAAGGTACAAAGTGAATGAAGTGTGCCCAGGCCCAGAGCTACTTTGCTGGGCATGACTGTGTTTGACCTCTTGGGCCTGGAAGTCTATTTCTAGGCTTATATAAAGGGTCAAACATCTTGAAGTGTGCCCAGGCCCAGAGCTACTTTGCTGGGCATGAATGTGTTTGAACTCTTGGGCCTGGAAGTCTGGTAGTAGTAGTATGATTTAAAGGCACAAAGTGATTGAAGTGAGCCCAGGCCCAGAGCTACTTTGCTGGGCATGAATGTGTTTGAACTCTTGGGCCTGGAAGTCTGGTAGTAGTAGTAGTAGTAGTAGTAGTAGTAGTAGTAGTAGTAGTATGATTTAAAGGTACAAAGTGAATGAAGTGTGCCCAGGCCCAGAGCTACTTTGCTGGGCATGACTGTGTTTGACGTCTTGGGCCTGGAAGTCTGGTAGTAGTAGTATGATTTAAAGGTACAAAGTGAATGAAGTGTGCCCAGGCCCAGAGCTACTTTGCTGGGCATGACTGTGTTTGACCTCTTGGCTCTGGAAGTCTATTTCTAGGCTTATATAAAGGGTCAAACTTCTTGAAGTGTGCCCAGGCCCAGAGCTACTTTGCTGGGCATGACTGTGTTTGACCTCTGGGGCCTGGAAGTCTGGTAGTAGTAGTATGATTTAAAGGCACAAAGTGATTGAAGTGTGCCCAGGCCCAGAGCTACTTTGCTGGGCATGAATGTGTTTGAACTCTTGGGCCTGGAAGTCTGGTAGTAGTAGTATGATTTAAAGGCACAAAGTGAATGAAGTGTGCCCAGGCCCAGAGCTACTTTGCTGGGCATGACTGTGTTTGACCTCTTGGCTCTGGAAGTCTATTTCTAGGCTTATATACAGGGTCAAACATCTTGAAGTGTGCCCAGGCCCAGAGCTACTTTGCTGGGCATGAATGTGTTTGAACTCTTGGGCCTGGAAGTCTGGTAGTAGTAGTATGATTTAAAGGCACAAAGTGATTGAAGTGTGCCCAGGCCCAGAGCTACTTTGCTGGGCATGACTGTGTTTGACCTCTTGGGCCTGGAAGTCTGGTAGTAGTAGTATGATTTAAAGGCACAAAGTGATTGAAGTGTGCCCAGGCCCAGAGCTACTTTGCTGGGCATGAATGTGTTTGACCTCTTGGGCCTGGAAGTCTGGTGGTAGTAGTAGTATGATTTAAAGGCACAAAGTGAATGAAGTGTGCCCAGGCCCAGAGCTACTTTGCTGTGCATGACTGTGTTTGACCTCTTGGCTCTGGAAGTCTATTTCTAGGCTTATATAAAGGGTCAAACTTCTTGAAGTGTGCCCAGGCCCAGAGCTACTTTGCTGGGCATGACTGTGTTTGACCTCTGGGGCCTGGAAGTCTGGTAGTAGTAGTATGATTTAAAGGCACAAAGTGATTGAAGTGTGCCCAGGCCCAGAGCTACTTTGCTGGGCATGAATGTGTTTGAACTCTTGGGCCTGGAAGTCTGGTAGTAGTAGTATGATTTAAAGGCACAAAGTGAATGAAGTGTGCCCAGGCCCAGAGCTACTTTGCTGGGCATGACTGTGTTTGACCTCTTGGCTCTGGAAGTCTATTTCTAGGCTTATATACAGGGTCAAACATCTTGAAGTGTGCCCAGGCCCAGAGCTACTTTGCTGGGCATGAATGTGTTTGAACTCTTGGGCCTGGAAGTCTGGTAGTAGTAGTATGATTTAAAGGCACAAAGTGATTGAAGTGTGCCCAGGCCCAGAGCTACTTTGCTGGGCATGACTGTGTTTGACCTCTTGGCTCTGGAAGTCTATTTCTAGGCTTATATAAAGGGTCAAACATCTTGAAGTGTGCCCAGGCCCAGAGCTACTTTGCTGGGCATGAATGTGTTTGAACTCTTGGGCCTGGAAGTCTGGTAGTAGTAGTATGATTTAAAGGCACAAAGTGATTGAAGTGTGCCCAGGCCCAGAGCTACTTTGCTGGGCATGACTGTGTTTGACCTCTTGGGCCTGGAAGTCTGGTGGTAGTAGTAGTATGATTTAAAGGCACAAAGTGATTGAAGTGTGCCCAGGCCCAGAGCTACTTTGCTGGGCATGAATGTGTTTGAACTCTTGGGCCTGGAAGTCTATTTCTAGGCTTATATAAAGGGTCAAACATCTTGAAGTGTGCCCAGGCCCAGAGCTACTTTGCTGTGCATGACTGTGGTTGACCTCTTGGCCCTGGAAGTCTGGTGGTAGTAGTAGTATGATTTAAAGGCACAAAGTGAATGAAGTGTGCCCAGGCCCAGAGCTACTTTGCTGGGCATGAATGTGTTTGAACTCTTGGGCCTGGAAGTCTGGTAGTAGTAGTAGTAGTAGTAGTAGTAGTAGTAGTAGTAGTATGATTTAAAGGCACAAAGTGCTTGAAGTGTGCCCAGGCCCAGAGCTACTTTGCTGTGCATGACTGTGTTTGACCTCTTGGCTCTGGAAGTCTATTTCTAGGCTTATATAAAGGGTCAAACTTCTTGAAGTGTGCCCAGGCCCAGAGCTACTTTGCTGTGTATGACTGTGTGACCTCTTGGCCCTGGAATTCTGGTGGTAGTAGTAGTATGATTTAAAGGCACAAAGTGAATGAAGTGTGCCCAGGCCCAGAGCTACTTTGCTGGGCATGACTGTGTTTGACCTCTTGGGCCTGGAAGTCTGGTAGTAGTAGTATGATTTAAAGGCACAAAGTGATTGAAGTGTGCCCAGGCCCAGAGCTACTTTGCTGGGCATGAATGTGTTTGAACTCTTGGGCCTGGAAGTCTATTTCTAGGCTTATATAAAGGGACAAACTTCTTGAAGTGTGCCCAGGCCCAGAGCTACTTTGCTGTGTATGACTGTGTGACCTCTTGGCCCTGGAATTCTGGTGGTAGTAGTAGTAGTAGTAGTATGATTTAAAGGTACAAAGTGAATGAAGTGTGCCCAGGCCCAGAGCCAGGCCTGGGCAGCAGGGGGCGCTCCTGGCCATGCCCAGCGAGTTTCGTGCGAATCGGACCTGGTCCGGAAGAGATACGAAGGGAAAACTCATTACTCGTCGGGGTGGCACATCCAGGCTCTCGACCCTCCCAAAGCGTCCGACCAGGGTGCACCCTGCCGGGCATGGTTAGCCGCCAGCCCCCTTCCTGGAGGTCTGGTTGGCACGGGGTTTTGATTTTTCGGTTTCATATCTCTGGGCTCCTTGGGAGCAGAAAGTCGGTTGAGGGCCCTTTGGAAAGAGCCGGGGCTGCCGTTTAACGCTGTCCAAGCGGCAGGCGAAGCGCACCCACCGTTTTTACGCTATGATTTTTTAAAACCGCCGGGGCGGCAAACACAGGGCCGGTCGGGTTTGAAGACGAATATCTCTTCGGCCCTTGGGAGGAGAGAAGCAGCGCGGGTCACCTTTGAACGCGCTCGCTGCCAGGAACGTCTGGCGTAAAAGTTTCGTGGGAATCGGACGTTCCTAGGCTGAGAAGCGAGCGCCCGCCCTCGGGCGGTCGGGGGCCCCTTTCTCATTCCCCGTCTGGGCTAAAAATACGAGGTCGGACCCGATGGACTCGGGAGACTGGAGAGTACCAGGGAGACCCTGGAAGCAGGCGACCCGACCCACGCTTCGCTGTCTCCTCGGCCCTCGGGAGTAGAAGCGCGGGGACGGTGGCGTGGGCAGCAGGGGGCGCTCCTGGCCATGCCCAGCGAGTTTCGTGCGAATCGGACCTGGTCCGGAAGAGATACGAAGGGAAAACTCATTACTCGTCGGGGTGGCACATCCAGGCTCTCGACCCTCCCAAAGTGTCCGACCAGGGTGCACCCTGCCGGGCTAAGAGAACAGCCAGGTGAACCCTGGAGGTTCCGAACTCCAGACCCCTGGACCCGACGGCTCAGTCCGCCTCAGGTGCACTACAGAGGTCCTCGGGCTGTCCCTGAGTGCATTAAAACGGAAATCAGAATTACTCCCCCGGGTGGCACTTCCAGGCTCTCGACCCTCCCAAAGTGTCCGACCAGGGTGCACCCTGCTGGGCATGGTTAGCCGCCAGCCCCCTTCCTGGAGGTCTGGTTGGCACGGGGTTTTGCAAATAGGTCCCGTCGGGTATATGGGAGAGCAAAGAGAATCAATGGGGTCCAAGCACTAAATTCATCCAGTGGCGTTCTCTGGAAGCCCAAGGGGAGTCCGAGGGGTGTTCGGCCGGCAAGGGGAGCTCTCCCTCGGACACATGATCAAACGCCTGTCCCCTACCGGAAAGTGGTGTGCTCTGGATGCCCCCCCCCCCCCCATCCCCCGAGGGGGGTGCTTATCCCGCGAGGGGAGCCCTCCTCGGGTTAAGTGAACCATCATGCCGATTCCCCTATGGAAGTGGGCACATCCAGGCACACAGTCTGCTTTGCTCTCCCCGACCCGAGTGCGTCTGTTGGGCTGAGTGTACGCCCAGGCAACTGGATCCAATGGCTCAGTCCGCCGCAGCGTGCTTCGACGATGGGTCGTACAGCCATGCCACCAGGGTGGGCGTGTTTGTAAATGTACCAGTGGATTCTCGTCGGCCTGCCACATCCATGGTATCGACCCACCAGGCCTGTCCGACCAGGGGTTGACCCTGGACGGGCACGGTCTGTGGTTTGGCCCTTGTCCTAGATGAAATCGGGCACGGGGTTTTCTGGCCAGGTACCATCGGGTTACTGGGAGAGCGGCTTCGGTCTCCAGGTGAGACCAATGGTGAAGCAGCACGAGGCAATGGAGAGCATGCAAAGCGATGGGGAAGCCATGCACGGCAATGGCCACGAAAAAAAAAAAAAAATCACCACGGAAGGAACGTGAAGAACAAGGAGGAGTGTAGTGACACTGCCCAAAGCTGCCCGGTGTTGCAGGGGTCTATTGGTGTGTTGCTTCCTTGTTTGGTAGAGTGGAGTACCAGACCCGCCAGGGGTAGGCAAACCATTCCCCCTACGGTAAGTGAGGAGCCAGCCATTTGACGAGCGGGTGTCCACGTGTACGGGTGCGAGCGCTATCCCCCCACACGGGGTTAGGCCACGGCCTTAGGTGGACGTCTGCCGACCAGCCCCGGCTGATCCAGAACTTCTGATGTGGAGAGCGGTTTTGACAGATCCTCCCTGGTTCTAGCGGGTCAAGCCTCTGATGGGGGGTGGGGGTTATTTGTAACCCATCCCAGAACTCTCTGGGGGAGACTCAGACGGCCAGTCTGTCTACTCAGTTGTCCTATACTGGTGTCTGTGGTTTGGGAGGAAGGGAGTGCCCTGCTTTGTTGGCCTCCTCTTCAAACCTACCTGGGCCCACGAATCACTCTTCTTGGTTACATCACGAAACGTAGGTTGAGCGAGGCTAGGGGGGAGGGAATTCGACGAGGTCTTTCCCTTGTCCCCCCACCAGCGGCCCACGAAAATCAAAACGGCGTGAAGAGAGGGAACGCCGAAAGCACCTGGAGTCGGCCGTCCGCACCTCCGGAGGAGGTGGACGGGGTACGGTGCGGGCAGGACCGGATGGGACAGCTTTGCATCAAGGTGAGAGGTCGGCGTCCGAAGGCCAGAGGGCGGTGCGCGAGCACGTTTACACTGGCCGCGGAAGCTGTCCTGGGTAGCCCTGTATGGCGTCTGGACCTGACGGCGCACGCACTTACAACCCGCTGCTTCCTAGCCCCCGGAAGGGGAGGCGGATGTCACTCGTGGTTCATCCCAGACCACGGTGCAAACTACCTGGTTGATCCTGCCAGTAACATATGCTTGTCTCAAAGATTAAGCCATGCAGGTCTAAGTGCACACGGCCGGTACAGTGAAACTGCGAATGGCTCATTAAATCAGTTATGGTTCCTTTGATCGCTCCACACGTTACTCGGATAACTGTGGTAATTCTAGAGCTAATACATGCAAACGAGCGCTGACCCTTCGGGGGATGCGTGCATTTATCAGACCCAAAACCCATCCGGGGGGCTCGGGCCCCCCGGCCGCTTTGGTGACTCTAGATAACCTCGGGCCGATCGCGCGCCCTCCGCGGCGGCGACGTCTCATTCGAATGTCTGCCCTATCAACTTTCGATGGTACCATAGTCGGCTACCATGGTGACCACGGGTAACGGGGAATCAGGGTTCGATTCCGGAGAGGGAGCCTGAGAAACGGCTACCACATCCAAGGAAGGCAGCAGGCGCGCAAATTACCCATTCCCGACACGGGGAGGTAGTGACGAAAAATAACGATACAGGTCTCTTTCGAGGCCCTGTAATCGGAATGAGCGTATCCTAAACCCATGGGTGAGGACCCATTGGAGGGCAAGTCTGGTGCCAGCAGCCGCGGTAATTCCAGCTCCAATAGCGTATATTAAAGTTGCTGCAGTTAAAAAGCTCGTAGTTGGATGTCGGGAGTGGGCTGGCGGTCCGCCGCGAGGCGTGCCACCGCCTGTCTCAGACCCTGTCTCCCGGTGCCCCCCGGATGCCCTTGGCTGGGTGTCCGGACGGGGCTCGGAGCGTTTACTTTGAAAAAATTAGAGTGTTCAAAGCGGGCCCGCTTCTCGCCTGAATACCTGAGCTAGGAATAATGGAATAGGACTCCGGTTCTATTTTGTGGGTTTCCTGAACCAGGGCCATGATTAAGAGGGACGGCCGGGGGCATTCGTATTGCGCCGCTAGAGGTGAAATTCTTGGACCGGCGCAAGACGGACGAAAGCGAAAGCATTTGCCAAGAATGTTTTCATTAATCAAGAACGAAAGTCGGAGGTTCGAAGACGATCAGATACCGTCGTAGTTCCGACCGTAAACTATGCCGACCCGCGATCCGGCGGCGTTATTCCCATGACCCGCCGGGCAGCGTGAGGGAAACCACGAGTCTGTGGGTTCCGGGGGGAGTATGGTTGCAAAGCTGAAACTTAAAGGAATTGACGGAAGGGCACCACCAGGAGTGGAGCCTGCGGCTTAATTT
>NW_027658634.1:0-28084 GCF_041902795.1 Electrophorus electricus | reverse complement strand
AACAACAGCTTCATTTGGAAAGAAAACAAAACAAAAAAACCCAAAAAAACCCCACAAAATGCAGCAAGAGAGAACAGGTCTTTGCTTATCTTAGATAAATCAATGTTTGAAATAATTAATGCTTTAAAAAGCATGGTAGCCAGGAACAAAAAAGTAACCAAAAGTATTCAAGTATCCATTTTTTTATATAAATTTTCATCTCTGACAAGGAAGATGTGGAGGGGAACCTGGGAGGCTGTTGGACAGGGTAATGAACTGGATTGCAGGCTCAAACACTGTATGCACTTATATGCACTTTAAGGACAGTGTTCACTACCAGTTCCGTGTACGCCTTTTTTTCTATCGTCACTTTGTATCAACTGGGAAGGAGCAACTGTCATTCACACCCAACAGGAATGCAGCTAGATGTGATCTTGAGAATTCTTGGCTATAGAATCGCCTTGGCTATAGAAGACCTCACCTTAATGAATGCTTTGTCTGCATCTTGGCTGCATCTGAGCTGGTGGTTGAAAAGCAGGGCCCGCAGCTGTCGGTTCTGGTGCTGGATGTCATACTGCTTAGCTGTCTGACAGGCACGCACAACTCGTAGGTCTGTTCAAGGTAGCACTTGTACACCTCAATTTCCATCGTAATTGTCCTGTACAACCATTAAAAATTTGACAGAAGTTAAAAAACAGCAGAACGGTTTGTTACAGCTGGAAAAAAATAAATAAGAAAATATTGTTTGTTGATGTACATGAAAGTCAGAGAGCCATGAGGATAAGCCCTCTTGTCCAAAGTTCTGATCAGCAGTTATGACCTCCTAACACTGCAATCAAAATGCACGGGCAAAAGATGCATTACTGAAAAAACACTCTGCACATCTGGATTTCATGTCACCACAGTCAAAGTTGAAGGCTTTGTTCGGTGAAAAGAAAACAAATGCATCAAAGTTGACGTTATACTCAGTAAGAACTCAGTACAGTAAGAAACTGCAAAATACTCAGAAAACTCTGTGCATGAGTCAGTGGCTCAATAGTCCAACTAAAATCAGCCAGGACCACAGTTTAGTTGGGTTAAACATGAGTCAACTAAATCCTTAGTCAGAGAATTATATTCTGTCTTTGCTGCTTACATGATCAGCTTCTTTCAAATAGCCATGTAAACTTAGTTATTTAGGAATAATATCAAACTACATGTGGGCCATCAGATCCTGTTTGCCCGTGAAGACCCACTCACAATCTTTGCCCAAGTCCAGCACTGGACATGCATTACCTTGCAGTTTCACAGCTCTGGCACTGCAATAAACCCTGCATACGTCTTAACTAAGAAGGCAACAGTTCAAATGGAAAACCTACTTCCTCTCTGGGAGTGAAGGAAGCCAGCTGCTTGATCTTCAGTGTCTGGTTGAGTCTTGGATGCATCAAGCACAGGGACACCAGCTGATACCCCATGGTTGAGGTGCTCCATATATTGTGCAAGGATCGGTTCGTTATAATCACCATTCTGCATTTTTTAACAGCAGCAACAGCATAAAATGGTTCAGTTAAGGGTGCATCATTGGAAGGCTTTCACTAAAATATGTCCTCACCATGTCTCAAATACAGCAATACCTCTTAGAAGCCATTGTACTGCACACAGAATGGACAGTCCCAGCAGTTTCTGTTCCCATATGGAACCTCAGTGTTTTGATTACAGAACCAGCAATTCACAATGACATGAACTGGTTTCTTCCCATTGAATAGGGAGTTTATATATATAACTGAATTTGATCAAACTGTAGCAATGATTGTGAGCAAGGAGCTTTCATTCTACAGCCTAAAAATGAAAGTGGCAAATAAATGTATGTTACAAATAAACCAAACTTGAAACGTTATATGAATAGCTTCATGTTGAATATACACAGTTAATCACTCATTAAAAACTACATTCTATTAATACAGAATGTTTATGAAAGTTAATTTAATCTAACAATAAATGAACAGTCGAATATTGTAGTTCAAACAGTCCAATAGCTGTAGTAATGGCTTAATTCATTTTGCTTATTTAGAGAGAACGATACATTTGAAAACCCACAGGTTTGTGAATTTGGGTCTCTAAATCATACAAAAGTAGGTTTTCTATTGCTGAACAGTTAGCTAGCTAACAAACTACCAGCACCTAAACGATCAAAGTTGAAAGCTGAACAATGAAATGGTTCCACAAGGAATGGTTTATAGCCCCGAGTTTGACACTTGCTGACCTCAACTGTTAGCTAGCTAACTAGCGTATCGCTGTGATAAAGCGATACAATCTTTAGCAATGAGGACATGAATAAAGTATCCTTTACAATTTTCACAATATTGTGAAATTTAATTTGCTGGCATTGGAGGTTATTAAATATTCACAATATCAATAATAATTCCTTGGCTCACAGAATCAGACATTACATTTTTGCTGTTATGGCAGCTGTTATAAAGATCATATTTATACAGAACCCTGTTCAGTTAGTGCTAGTATTGAGGAACCATTGCATAACTAATAGCGGTACAGAGACAGAAACATCATGTGTTCAGATGAATAACTGGATGTGTGTGAGACAGTCTGTGAGAGGTTTGCATTTGTGTGTTGCATGACTATGAGTGGGAAAACCATATAAAGGTAAAAACATTACATCTGCAACAAGGATCTCTTCTATTTGAAGGAAAGGTTTAAGTTAGACACAGTCTCAACAGAGTAAGTTAAATCTGTCTGTGTTAAGACCAGTTGACATATCAGTGGTTTATCACTGATTATGTCTGCCACTGAGATACCACAAATTAAGCTTTCCAGATTCCAAGACATACAGTTGTGCAGTGTGAGCCATACATCAATTTGAAAACTTCCAAAGTCACGTAATGTGTGCATGGCATAAGCGTATTAGCAGGCCCCGAAAACATTTGCTATCAGAAAGGATTTCATCATAGAAAAAAACTACAAATTCTAGACTTGAGAATGTGAGCATCAATCCCACTAACACTCACATACTAAAAGAGCACTCTACCACTTGACCTAGTTCTCCTAGAGTGGGACTTGTTTGCAGATCGGACAAAAGCTGAAGACACAGTGGAATGGCAATTCTCTAGGAGATCATACCAAATCCTGCATCCACCCTAAATATTTCATCTAGCTGTGAAGTCAAAAAAGCTTATTCCTGAAATGACAGGAATAGTTCTTGCAGATTCTGATATGCTATGCAAACACTATAAAATGTGAGCTATGTTAGATCTGGCAGCCATTGGCTCTAACTGTCTCTTATTATTGAGTTAAGCAATGCTTACAGAATAACTTTCTATGGCTTCAAATACTTCCAAGAATTAAACCTTGCAGAGCTCTGTAGCTAGACACATTGTCTCTGTAGGTTTGACATGTTCATTTGACAAACTAGCTAAAATAGCATCTTTTGGTTTGAATAAATTGCCCCTTAGACCCAGACAAAAAATTGCTCAAAATCTTTCTGCTTATTCATGCAGCAATGACACAGATTTCCAAAGAAAGAGGACGTATGGTTAAAGCTAGAAAAAAATGCCTACTCTGTGCTCAGGCAGAAAATCTGATATTTTAAATATGTCCCTAAAAGGTTTATATTCCTTGGCTCACAGAATCAGACATTACATTTTTGTTGTTATGGCAGATTTCATGGTGTAATAGACAGCACTATGTAACTCGCAGCAATAAAGCTCAGTGGACTTTGCAATTGATGATTTCGTCATTGTGTACAACTGCACTGAATTGCTCTTTAACAAAAGCTTCTCCACATTTGCTTTTGAAGTTTAATTCAAAAGTTGGCTGCAGAATAACCATTTGTCAGAGGGAACAATAAGTGTCAACTTTCACCTATGCTCGGTCGAAAAAGTGGCCGTAATCTCGTTGACACCAAGTCTACAATTTCATGGAAAGGTTCCCTTCAGTGCTGCACCAAAAAGTGCAAAATGAACAGAGAAAGGCCGATTAGCTCAGCTGGTCAGAGCGTGGTGCTAATAACGCCAAGGTCATGGGTTCAATCCCCATATGGGCCATGTGGGTTTTGTCTGATGAATGACCCCTTGTCAACAAACCACCTGTTGCAAACAGGGCACCTCTTTGAACTTGTGTTGCTTATAACATTGCTTGTAATTCACAATCTGCTAAGACATGTTCCAAGTACATGAGAGTGTGTTCTTGATTACAAAACTTTACCCATGGTTTTGTGCTTGTTTCTCTGCATTGTTCTTGGACAATGCAGAGAAAAGTATGAAATCAGAGGGACTCTGGCATTAGTGTAAGGCTCTCGATCGCTGTGTGAATAGGTCAAAGAAGTCATTCCAGAGGCATGCAGACAACCTGCATCCTCCCCATCAAATTATAGCCAGTTAGGTGTCTGGCAGTGCCAGGGAGTTCAAATCCTTTAGTCTGAAATGTGTTGGGATATGATTATGCCTGCCACTGAGGTCTGACAGCTCCACAGTTGCCTTGTGAAAAGAATACAGTATAGACCGGCACCCACATACATTACTGTACACATCAGAGATCAGCGCAGGAATATCAGTTTGTAAACCCGCCAAATCTGCCCCCACAGGCTCCCTGAGTTCTACTAATCGCTCCAACACATTGTTTCAACCTCAGTTTCTTTTTTTTTGAAGCACATGAGGCAGCTTCAGCTATTTCCACAGGCAATCATATTAGATGTGCCATCAGTAACCAGACATGTGACTTTATTTTATTCCCCATTCTTCCATAAGAGAGGATTTCACACAGGCCAAATTTTCAGCCGTATGCGCCTGCAGGAATTTCACAACACCAAGTAGTGTAGACTTCAGAAATGTGTTGTCATCTATAAAATGGCAGGTCACAGCCAAGAAGGCATCCACATTAAGAGATGTCCACATATCTGCTGACAAACTCATTGCAGGAATTTTCTGGACCTCAGCTTTGGCCTTCTCTTTCTCTTATTGACATTTGGCCTCAACCATGGCCTTTACAGTCTAAAGGGAAGGAAGAAAATAATTATATATATTTTTAATACTACTCTCATAATGTATCCATGTCACCACACATACCTTCCTAGTTAGGAGAATATAAGTTGAATCCAATTTTGCTACCAAGTCCCTGAAGCTTTTATCCTCAACTAAGCTAAATGGCTGTGTGTCTCTAACTATCATGGGGACCAAAGCCTCATCCAGCTCTTCCTTTCTGGTCACTGCTTTGTAAAGATTAGATTATACTTTGTCACCAAAAAATATAGTACTCACCAATGAAATTCACTTTATAATCCAATCCAAACTGCAAATATATATATATATATATATATATATATATATATATATATATATATATATATATATATATATATATATATATATTTATGTATATAGAGTATATACACATTTTATATACATGTGCATAATAACGTTAACACCTTGTGACAACTGATAAATAAGCCAAATGACATTGGCAAGGGTGACAGTAGGAAAAACTCACTGGAATGGTGGAAGGGACTTGGAAGGTGTCAGACTCAAAAGGGAACTCATCCTCCTTCGGTTAACCCTGGATAAACCTGGCCAGAGATGAGTTGGGTAGAGGATGGCTGACAAATTGTAAGCATGAAAGATACACTACAGCATTCCTACACAAAGACATCATAGGAGATAGAAACAGAGCACAGTTCACCTGAATAGAACACCTGGGTAGAAATACAGTAACTCATTATTATAACAGTACAAAGAAATGAAATGTGGATCATCCAGGTGAGGTTCATCTGCTAATCTGCACATAAATATTGTTTGTGACAGTGCAGAATGTTGCAGGTAAATGGAGGGCAAGGTGCTGTCATTTTAAGCATTTTAAGGCAGGTCCAGGAAGGAGAAACCCCAGCAGGTAGGAAGAGTTAGTGGGGAGCACAGATAGCGCAGCACTCCAGAATCATGTACTGGAGCATGGTGTGTCCACTGGGGGGAGGTGGGGTGGTTGGAAGAGCATAAAAGACTGTTGTTACTGCAAAGATTCATTTAGACCTTTCATTTGGACTGTTATTCTTTTTGTAGGGGGCGGGGGGGCATGTATTTAATGAAATAATAACGAAAAATTAATAGATTAATTCATACCAACTCAAATTTGCTGGTAAAGAAATAATTTGTAAGGTAAAAGTTATTTTAAGAGTGATGTTAATGAATTTTTTAAAATGTTAATTATAATTTCATTAGAATAATTCTAACATCTACGGGATGATCTGAGGGTTAAAGAAAAAAGAGGTGGACCTTATGGGCAATAATGCAAAAGTCATTATTGTAGTACAAGACCCTTTGTTCTAGCTAAGTGATCTGCTGCATCTCAGTTTGAGTCATGTAGAATTCTAAAGACAGAAAGTCTTTATTCTGGCATAAAATAAAACTGAAGGGGGAAACATACTTTGAGTTAGTACCAGTAGTTATTGATTGTACACAAAGTCCAGTATGCATCCAAATGTAATCAAGAGATATCTGTTGGTAGCTGAACATCTCCAACTCGTACAATGCAATGTTTCTTCGTGTCAAATGAACTTAACAATTCAAACATTCATAACTGGCCGTGTTTCTTGCCAACATACTGGTGTTTGGACCTATGGGATTACATGTCTGTTGCCTTCAATAGCTTAGTTGGTAGAGTGGAGGACTGTAGAATTTAAAACTGTTATCCTTAGTCTGTCAGTTAAAATCTGACTCAAAGGAAGTTTGTTTTTTCACATACAAGCTTCTTTTTTAATTGAGCAAAAAGAGCGTGCCCTGACCAGGAATCAAGCCCAAGTCGCAGTGGTGAAAGTGTTGAATCCTAGCCACTCACCCACCAGCAATAAAGCTCAGATGCTTGACAAACATTTTTCAAATTCTGTATTCCTAGTATACTGACGATGTTTGTATGCATACTAGACTTGGTATGCATGAGCATTAGGAGGTCATAAAGAGAGGTATTCATATTTCTTTTTAATCCACATAAAAATTAAGTTTGAAAGAGAATCCTAGCCACTAGCTCACCAGGGATAAAGGTGACAGTTTCCTCTGACATGAACATGACCTACATTCATTGGTAACATTTTGAACGAAACCAGGCAAAAGTATTTAGTCACTAGCTGAAATAGCTCAGCTGGGTGAGTGTTAGATTGAATATCAAAAGACTCCTAGTTCAGTCCTGGGTTTTGGTAGCTGTGCAAGACCAAGCTCCTTATCAAATTGTCCTCTTTTTAAGAATATTTCATAAACTTTTACATTCCTTTCTAAAAACGAATAAGACATTATTGTTTTTACGCTATTGTTAGAAGTCATAGTGTAATAGTGCTCTAGACTTTGAATTCAGTGATCCTACTTAAACTTTAGTGGAATTTGCACTTCCTTATGATATGTTTCCTCACTGCACAGAGAGCCATTTGAACATTGGCTTCTGTATAAACCCTTTTGAAATGTTTTTCATTAGTTGTCTACTGGCCAAACAACTGGACAAAGGAAGGGTAGGCGTCAGCTTGCATGTATGCTTGTGTTGGTATCCTGGTTCACACACTCCCTGTGTTTTCATGGAATGGGGCCTACCTCAGCTTCCTTTGGCTCATGGATGGGCTTTGTCCTACCAAAAAAGGTGATGCAAATAAGTCATCTGCTTACTAAAGTTCTTGAAAATCACACTCTGCGAAGAGGCATTGCATAATGCAAAAAAACCTTCAGAAACAATACACTCTAATGACAGCAACCAACATACCTAATACAGGAGTGACCTCAGGGGTGACCTCATCCAAAGGCCACAACAGGAACAACAGGCTTAAGAAGGGACACATGAAATGACCTCAAAACACAAAAGTGAGCAGGTAAGATGAGTTGATATGTGACTTCATTAATGTGCTTGGTAATTTCATATGGACCGATATACTTGGGACCTAACCTGCGACATGACCCCGGCTTGCGGAAGTCCTGTGTAGAGAGCCACACTCTGTCACCAGGTTGGTATATCGGGTTCTCCCCTCTGTGCCTGTCCGCAATTTCCTTATACATTCAGAGAGCTCATACAATACACTGATCTGTTTCCTCCCATACCCTTTCGCTCCGCTGCATCCACTCATCCACAGCGGGGAAACCAGCTGATATGGAAGTCCATGGGACATTTGAGGTTGATAACCTAAAATACAATAAAAAGGAGTCAAGCCAGTGGATGAACTAGTAAGTGAATTTTGGGCCATTTCTGCCAATAAGAGGAACTTGGACCGGTCTGATGGATTGTTCATATAAAAACAATGTAGGAATTGGCCATTTGACTGTGGATGTAAAACTAATAGCTACCCCGATGTGTTCAATATAGGAAGCCCAAACTCGAGATGTGAATTGACGTCCCCAATATGATATTATGTCCTCTGGGATGCCAAATATACGGAACACCTGGTTAAACAAGGCTTCCACAGTTTGGCAGGCTGTAGGCATACTCGGAAACACAATGAACCACACACCCCTGGAGAATCCATCAACTACAGTGAGGACAGAGAGGTCAGTAACGCAATCTAAGGTGATGTGAGACCAAGGACTTTCTGGTACGGGAAGAAGCATGAGCTTTCCTGTGGGTAGGGTCTTAGACATCTTGCTTTGACTGCAAATTGAACATGAAGAAACATACTTATAAATATCGCTTGTCATAGCCCTGAACCAGCGAAGAATGAGCCCACTTCAACAGATGGTCACAGCACAAGGTAGGTAATGTTTTCCCGACAGACATTCCATTGGGATGACTGTGTCTTGTATGGCTTGTTTATTCCATCATCTATTTTATATACACTTGTCTATTTAATCATCTATTGTAACTTGGACTTGTCGTATCGTTGTGAAAGTACAGCTCCTACCACGATGTTAGCAGCATCAGCTTCCACGACAAATGGAATGGAAGGATCAGGTGTCGACGTATGCTAGCCGTGGTAAAAGCTTCTTTCAGTTTCCTGAAAGCTTGATCAGCCTCCTGATTCCAAAGTAGCTTGGTCATTGCTCCTTTCAGGAGGGCTGTGAGAGGAGCTGCAATGCTGCTAAAATTCCATATGAAGCATCGGTAAAAGTTTGCAAATCCCAAGAATCTCTGGAGTTTTTTAACTATAATAGTAATGGGCCACTGGAAGATGGCTTTGATCTTCTTATCATCCGTAGTGATTTCACCATGGCTGATCACGTATCCTAGAAAAGTTATAGTTGGAAGGTGGAACTCACATTTCTTTCCCTTTACAAACTCAATAAACTTTTACTCTTTACTACTCAATGCATAAAGCTGTCTGTGTTTGATGTGCTCTCATTTTCCCACCACATCCATTTAGCAGTACTTCTGAATAACCGAAATGGCTTAAAACAGCTGAGGGGATGTTTGAAACTGAGTGATAAGATGTTCAGCAATTTATATATGATAATACAAGGCAGTAAATTAAATTGGGCTGAACTGGACAATAGTCCCTGGCATAAAAAGTATGTCGTAGAGAGAGTAACAAAAAACTCAACCTCTCACCTCGCGCTCTGAGATGTCTCCGTCACTGTCTGTAGTGTCCTCTAGGATACTGCTGCCCTCACTAAAGTGTGTCACCCTGACCGGGTCAAACATCTCTTGAACATAATAACTACACAATGGAAAATCAGCTTCAAGTGCTGCATTGAGCAAGAGTGCACTGTAAATGGCCAGATATAAATGGCAATGTCAGTAGTAAATTTATATATGCAGTCATGGAACAGGACCTAGCTGTAGAGCACAGCTTTAAGGTGCATATTATGATGTGCTCTTACCAATCATCCTCCTGGCTGTGTCTTGCTCTTTTGGCCAAATGTTTCTCTTCCAAAGCAGACAGACCAGACTCGCTGCATATTACTCCGTGCACTATAAACAAACCACATGTATAATGCCTTGTAAACAATGGAACAAGGGAAATTTGAATTGTGACTACTCTGTTAAAGGGACGGATAAGGCAACCCACCCAAACCTCCCCGAAAGCTGTTCTGTTATCTCTAATTGCTATGCAATAGTCCTGTGATTAACTCAAAGGCTGGAGAAGTTTCACCTTTCTCTATTTGAATCCTGAAGGCTGTTCGGTTCTGTCACCCACAATCCATCCTGTGTAATTAAACATTCACATCATAACTCGACCCCGTGTAAAAGGGCAAACTCACTCGGATGGGGGAAAGGATCACAGACTACCTGTACTGCTGCCGCAACTCTGCGGCCATTCCAACAACATCCACATACATTCCAGCAACATCCTATTATAGGACACAGTGTATCTGGCTTAAGTACACCCATTTAATTGCATGTTGGACCTTCTTTGGCCTCCAGAACTGCAGCAATTCTTTCTGGCATAGTTTCCACTATATGCTGAAAATACTCTGCAGGAATCTTGGTCCAATCTTCATAGGATATTTTCTCTTAAATTACTTGGAGGGACTGACATGTTCTAAACTGCCTGTTATACCTTTACCCAGGGATGTTCTATAGGATTAAGATCTGGGGACTGTGAAGGCCAGGGAAACATTGAAAATTTGCTGTCTTGATACTGGAACAAATCCGTGATTATACAACCCTTGCGGCAGGGTTTCTTGTCTTGTTGAAAGTGTCCTTCTGCCATAGTTTAAGCAGCTGCATGAAGGGATGCACTTGGTCACAATATATAGGTAAGCCCTTCTGTTCAAACATCTACTGATTTCAGAGGACCCATGGTGTGCCTTCAGACATGTTAGTTGGAGCAGCAGCATTGTATCTGGCTGCAATTTGCTTGACTGTGCGCCACATGATCATCAGAATGATTCTTGATGTCATCCTCTTCTGATCCCTTTCAAAATATTGGTCCTGGCTAGTCTGTTCCATGTCTCGTTCGCAGTTCGCTTCGCTCAGACCGCTTGACTTTCCCATTCTAATGTTTACATGGCGTTTTTTGCAATTAGTCAAAACTGACCTTTCATGACCTTCATTATAAACTTTTCTAAGCAGTCATGACCTCACCCTGTCATAATATTTACTATCAGATCTTCCCTGTGTCCAAAGTGATCTCATGGCAGGAATTTCCCCAAGTGTTTACATTAAAGGAATCTGACTATACTGATTACTCTTCGCCAGCTAACAGCAAATAAAAGATGCTAGATTTTGGATTATGTGAGTATATAACACGTGACTGTGTTTGTGTCAGAGAAGGGAGAGGAGAGGCTTTGTCTCCAGCCTCCCGCTGCTTGCCGCTGTTCAGCTTCTCACTCCTGAGATCCTTCTCGTTCTCCTTCTCACCATTGCGTCCCACTCCGCCAATGCTGCTGCAACTTCAACCGCTGATAAAGTGCACCGGCTCAAAGCGTGGTCTAGAGTCAAATTTGAACACGGGCATCTTCCTCATTGGCTCATCTCCTCAGAGGGGCAACACATGCACAGTTTCAGCTCCTATCGATACCCACGTAGAACCTTATAAAATCAAACTGACAATGACAAGGAAACCATATTTTCAACACCTCCAGCACAACAAGTAGTAGTTTTTAGCAATGCACTACTTTTAATGGTTGTTGAGCATCTGGAAAGAATGCAAGTCACCAGGGTAACATCATCAAGAAGCCCTTTTAGACTTACTTCCATCAGATGAATTCGGCCTCTTTTTTGCTTCAGTATTTGGGACCAATTCGTAGGAGGGCATTTTGCCAACATGAATCCCCTCTGCCATGTCATGCACTCTCTGCATCAGTTGTGGGCCATATCTGCTAGACCAAACATTTACATTCTGAATACTTTGGCTGAAGTTGTTATAATGTTAGTATAAAAATCAACACTTTTATCTGTATCTTAATTTCAGGCTGATTTAACAAGTAGATAAGATAACGTAGTGTGCAGTTGTCTTGTCTTGTCCTAATGGCAGTCAGGGGCCAAAACACTTACTGTAACACTTTATACTTATAACACATTTTCCTTAACTATTACAGATGCCGTTTAACAATGTTCTATTTTTAAAATATGGAAACAGCAACTCAGCACAGAAGGCGTTAGACCCTACCTGCATCCTAAGAACACATGGGTCACCCACACCATCGATAGAGACAACAGCTGATCTAAGTCTCTTGTTTCGTAATTTTCAACGTGCTTGTTTATGAATAACTTTCGAGCTAACCACTGCTTATCACTTTCAAAGTGTTGTCAGAATTTATTGATATGAAAGACTCTCGTCATGCTGATAATTGTCTGGTAGGACCAACTGATGTTATTGCCCCGACATACGCTCGGTGAGAAAAGCATTGTGGGAATTTCAAATATGGCCTGTGCAATGCTCGGTTTGCCTGCTAGTGTCGGCTTTCCTTGGACATTTACATTTACTGCATTTAGCAGACACTCTTATCCAGAGCGACTTACAAAAGTGCTTTGTTATTTATTCATAGAATACATCCTAGCCAGTCCAATAGGTTAGAGTCCAATATAGCAATGATCTAGAATACTGTAGAAATACAGGGATTACTGCTGATGCCTAGAAGTGTTAGATACTGGAGCCTTTCTCTATTCAGGCACCCAACGCAAGGTCTCTGCCTATCAGCCATGACATGGCGGCTTGACCACAAGCTGGTCGCCCTAGGTCATCCGCTCCCTCTTCTTGTCTCCTTTACCCCTCCCTTTCTCTTTCTCTCTCTCCGTCTCTCTTTAAGGACAGGAGTGGCTAATGGCGGGCAAGAGAACAGCTCGTGGCTCGTTCATGCAGAGAACATCTAATCTTTAATAACCTTGTCCCTTTCCTTTCTACGTAGACCCTTAGAACATGCCTCACTTTTCCCCATCATCCTGTAGATTTAGATAGTAGATATAGGACACATATATACTCTGTGCTTTCCTCAATAAAGTGGAACTCTCTTGATTCACTACCTTGGTGTCAGTATCTCTTGACTTCCCCGGATCCGGCTACAGAGGACGGAGGGCAGAGGGTAACTTGGAGGAGATCGAAACTGAAGGACTTGTCACTTTGAACCAGTTCCTAACAAGAAGTACGAAATACATAAGGTCTACCTTAAACATTGATAAGTGCAATAAACAATAAGTACTAGAGTAGTACTAGACCAGCAAGTAGTAAGTTGCAGTAGTTCAGCTTTAAGATCATAAGAGACCGCACAAGCACCCGGGAAGCTTCCTGCGAGAGAAGGGGCCGAATCCTTCGTATGTTACAAAGGGGAAATCTGAAACATGAGTTGAGAATGACAACTGGTTGTCCAAAGTTATGATCGTGATACCAGGGAGTTCTCAAAGGGAACTGTGAGGTCCTGATAAGGGCTGGGAGTACCCGGGATGTACAGAAGGTTGCATGTTAGCTTGGACAGCTAGCTGGCTCATTCGCTCTCTAGCCATCTTAAAACTGCCAAAGTCTCGAAGTAAACATCACTAGTGAGTTATTCTACACATCTGGCATTAGCAGAGTGTTACAATAATAACAGTTCACCGCAGCAGTAAAGCGATAAACACTTGTCTCATGTAGCTGACAAGCTCGCAAAATACACCAAGCCCGTTGTCATAGCAACCAGCACTTAGCTTGCTCGAACTAGCCTAGCTAAGATAGCCTTAATGGGCTAACAAAGACTCATTTCTACGCCAGGCGCACATACTACAAATGCATATTAGCTACATAACTGTTCCAATAAATGCGTGTATTACCATGCTATTCATTAATTTTCCTGTATGTGCACAACTGTAGACCGGGGGTTCTTTAACGTAATCCTCTTCGCCATTAGCTTAGCTAGCTAATAAAGCTAAGCTAGTTAGCCAGCCTAGCTAACTAACTGATATGTTTCAATGTGGAGACGCAGTAAGAGTGTCTCTAATAATTTGAGTTTGTTTTCAGTCGGTACGTACACTCAAACGGTGTCATACAGTTATTGAATAAATCAGCAGAAGCTGTTATTAAAATAATTTTCTGCGTCCTTTCGAGGTCTTACCTTGACATTGGTGAAGCTTAGCAGTGGTAACCTACATACGATTCGCATTAAATAAATTAAATACAAAAAAACCCCACATATTTCTACGGTCAACCGAGAAGTCCATGTCTTTGTAAAATTTATTCTATGAGAATAATTTAATATTACTTGCTTTGGAAAAAGCAAACACTTCATGCCAAACTTAAAGTGTGCAGGGCACAGTAATTGCTCTAGAAGACACATACATGTATTTTCACAATACACAGGCTGTTCATGTCTGTTCAGTACATATGGTTATATTACACCTTGGTTATGTGTAATATGGATATAAATGTTAAAATGTTCTATTACAGAACACGACACCTGTTGCGTTTTATATTGGTAAATCTCTGATATGACCACTGTAACATAAAGTTGCGGTTATAAATACGTGAAACATTTTTGATCGACTGAAATGTAGCTGTATGTACATGCAATATATTTGTGATTATGTAAATTAAACAGCTATTCTTATTCTTATGGCTAGCTAAATAAATTGCAATTTCGTCGTCTTCAAGCCATGGCATGGTGTTTATTCATTCTTCGGCATACAAAATGACGCCTTTTCACGTTGTGGAACTACAAATATGGCGGCCTTTTTTCTTTAGCGTTTTAATGACGTAAAAGCAGAGTCTCACCGTAAAGTCGGGCAGGAGGCTCTGGACTCATTTATTTCTTCGTATCTTCCGCCATCTAGCGGTCAATAACGGGTAGTCTTGAATTGATTTCTATCGCGTAATACTTTGGATATAAATGTTTAAATTTCCTGTTGCAGGACAGACAAAGTATAGTCAACCAGTTCTAACCTTTTGATAAAAACTTGAACTTCAAAGTAGGTGAATCTATTTCCTTAAACCAATCAGATCACAGTTCATTTACACAACATCAATGCTTTGAGTGCTTTAGATATGAGAACATCACAGTGATCTTTCTGCTCACACATCAGTCAGTCTATAATTCTGTATTATGTGTTTTTATAGCTTCCAACTTTCATGAGTTCCTTGAATCTGTGGAGAAAAGTGCAGACCAATGTAGTTTCTTATTTGTGAACATTTATACATTCATTTTAATTTATTTATCATTTAAATGTTTTATTACTTTTAATTTATAGACATAAGGACACAGAAAACAGTTCATATACTGAATGAATTGTTACAAGGTAATATTTTCTAGACTGTGTTTACCATATGTTTTTATTTCTAAACGTTAATGCAGTGTGTTAATCTGTCACACCGAGGCAGAAGGGGTGAATCTGATATACCCCTCTTCCATTGTCAACTATTCAGAGTCCTCCAGTGGAGCTCATACAACTAAAGAAACACATACAGAGGTCACTGGAGGTTCTAAGTTACATCTAAAGTGGTCTAGTTGTGACGTTGCGAGGATAAGCAGGATGCGGGGACGAGGCACGATGAAACGCACTTTTATTTTTGCAAACATGCAAAACATACAACAAAGCTCAAATACTATGCACATCTCAAACACCAACACACGTACTATGACACACGAGACATATATACACCCAAGCCGATTACACATAACAGAGAACAGGTGAACGGCACGAGAGGGTGTGGCAACACAGACGAACACACACACACCAAGATCTTTGAGGAGGGGGCGGGGCCACAACATGACACTAAGCCTGTACACACTGTTCCAACACTACCCTGTAGGGCACCATCTCCATGGAAGTATATTTTTAAAAGCATGTTTGATAACCATATTTATACTGGAACAATTTAATCAAATGAGTTGTGTTTTTTGTTCCTCTCTAAGACGGTTCGGATGCCGATATTGAGATTTGAGTCTGAGCAAGTTGAGAAACCCACTGTGAGGGTTTCTGGGTGCTCTGGAGGAGCACCCAGAAGTCGTACACCTGCACCATGCCTGAGACCCCTCTGCCCCTGACACAATTGCCCAGGAATGTGGGCATGTACCTAGACTATGAGGATGGACAGCTGTCTTTCTATTACATACTAACATATCTACATATTTATCGGAAACCTCCGGGAGAAGAAGCTGTATCCCCTCTTTGCGCTGCTGGACAGACACACTTATGACACTGTACTCATCAAAAGCAGCACCAGAGATGCACTGAGTCATATCCCGCTACACACCTCTCAGACCAGCTTGTTTGCACATTTTGTCATAAAACTTAAGATGTCAGTTGTTGCTGTTATATATAAAATTACCAAATTAAAAAATAAATAAATCAAAAAGTACTTGTGGCTAGAGAAGCACAGCCAATCACATAAACAAGATATAATGTCAGTAATGTTTGCGGCAGGTGTTTCAAATGTGCCCAGACTCATATTCAAAAATATCCATGTTTCAACAGTTTGAAGGTGGCCATGACACTAACAGTTTGGTGGAAATTCCACAAGATATCAAACTCCACACTCACACGAACTATTCATTCTCCCATTTGGAACAATCCAGGCTTTACCATGAACAAAAATATTAAACTTTACATCTTGGATAGAAAAAGGCATTACAAACCTTAAACATATTTATCCTAAGACTTGTTTCATGTCACGCCCACAACTAGCCCCAAAATATGCTATAGAAAGCCCCCAGTTCCTACAATACCATCAGCTAAGATCACCTATGTGTTCAAAAATCAATTCCGATACCTACATCCATATCAGAATTTATAAACAAGCATTCTTAATACAAAAAACCTATTATCTAAGATATACAGAATAATAGTGAAATCAAATCTCACAGTTACTCTCCCATCGAGACAATAGGAGGAACATTTATTACTAGCCCCCGACGCTGCAGTTTGAATTAAAATGTGTAATAATAATTACCACATGACAGCAACACTAACCTACAATGCATTCAGTACAAAATAATACAGAGTACATTATACTACACATTGGATGTTTAAAATTGGTTTCACAAGCTCAGCAATCTGTACATACTTTACTCAAAACACAGTTGACGATTACATTCACGCCACGTGGCAGAGCACACCTATCAAGCAATTTTGGCAAGTCGTCATCAAGTTCGAGTTCAAGTTCAAGTGGTTTTATTGTCATTTCAGCTATATATACAAGTACACAACAAAAACGAGACAACGTTCCTCCAGGGCCATGGTGCAACATAAAAACAACAGTGCAACAGACAACATGCTACACAAGTGCAAACAGTCCAATATAGTGCATCACCAACATATCCCATGCTTTAAATAACCATATCCATCCAACACCATCTTTATGTCTCCTAGGAGACATATCATCAACCAATATGACAGGATACTATGTATAACATTATTATATTGATATAATAAAAATATTCTTGCAAAAAAACAACAAACAAAAAAACATATTCATGAACTGGAAAACAAAAAATAATATTAGTGTCACCCAATAGAAAAATCTATTGATAGAGTATATATATCAATCGAATAATTCTCAGAATTAATCAATAACAGAACCAATAATCTAGAGTGGACACCTTTGATAAAATCCATACAGAGCCAATCCATAAACGATAAATATCACACTCTAATACGTGTACATATACAATCCAACATACATGTACTCACACATAATCATATACATAGATACATACATACATACATACATACATACATACATACACACACACACACACACACACACACACACACACACACACACACACACACACACACACACACACACATCATTCCTGTAATGGTGCAGATGGCGAATACTTAAAAATATTATATATACATTTTGAGTTTGTCTGTTCATCTGTCTGTCTTATTTTTAATAATAAAGCTCTAAAGGTCCACTGATGGGGGGTAATAAATTCATATATTTATTTCTCCAGATTTCTAACTCTGAGAGAAAAAAAACGTCCTTTTACAAATTGCACCTCGTTGTGGACCTCGGCTAGGTTTACATTCCAGGTGATTATTTTTAAGTTATAAATAAAAATAAATAAAAAATAAAGTGTAACAGTTCCCGATGAGGCGGTGTGGTGGTAGCAGGCCAAAAAATCAAAATCTTCAAAATGTCGCATGTAATTTACTCTAAATAAAAATATTTAGATATGATTTACATACGAGTTCTATTTTTTGGCCTACTAAATGTATACTTTAAATACATTCATTAATTAGCACAGATAATATATCTGCTCTTTATACTTGGATTTCTAACCTACATATTTAAACATTTAACTGATGTATTTATTTCTGCAGATTTCTAACTCTGAGAGAAAAAGACGTCATTTTACAAATTGCACCTCGTTGTGGAACTCTACTAGGTTTAATTCCAGGCGAGTATTTTTAAGAGGCTAGATTTGTACTCACAAGCTGCGATGGTGGTTTTTGCATAGCTTCTAAAAGAACAGGCTGTGGTCAGGGTGGAGTGAATCTTTGATAACCAAGATTGTTGTTGTTTTGGCCTTCGAATAGACAATGGCATTACCCAGTGTCAGGTCTTTCTCAGTAAACTGCAGAGAATGATATAGAGGGCAAGAAATGGTCAAGCACAGTTTTATTGGGTGTGTGTCTGTGAAAAACACTACAGCTCTCTGATACATTTTTGGTTCAAGATTTAATCATCATGCAAATGATTGTGATTAATGCTTTGTCTGTTTGATTCAAATATTATACTATAAACTTAATATTTTAATAGGGTTGGCAACTTTCTAGATCCGATTACTACATGTGTGTGAAGTACAGGTGCTGTAGCTATACGGTATACAATTGTCCACAGTAGCCTAATTATAATATATACAACCAAAAATGCATCTAAAATAAACACCAGAAACCTGGACTAAGGGTGATGTACATAAGTGCATTAAATCTAGGTAGGACTGCTCAATAGGTAGGATAACAGCAGAACAATTGTCCCACCATATAAGCAAAATGAGAGCCTGCTAAGGCCGCCAAGAGGGTGCCAAAGACCATGTATTTATTTCTATTTGTTTTTTACCAATGTTATGTCAGTGGCAGCTCAGATTTCTGCATAGGGCCCCACACAGGCTTGGGCCAGCCCAGGTATCACGGTGTCGTGCACTGGAAAACCATCAAGCCTGTTGACTATGCTACCAGTGTTGTTCATGTAACTGTGCAAATAAACTGCAAACACAATTACTTTTAGAAGTATCATCCAGTTTGTTTTCACAATTGCCAAAATGTAATGAATCACAGCCAGTGTTCTAAAACAGAGCTGGAATGTATTCCTGGCTGATGTGCCCTGTTTCCGGTTACAAAAAAAAAAAAAAAAAAAAAAAAATTGGTGGATGAATTTTCAATGAAAGTGCTTCACTCAGCAGCCATTAATGATTCTTATATCCAGTATGAATAAATTGAAATTCCTATCCTTGTATCAGGTGCAGCAACTATGTGTAACAATTGTGAAGCAAAAAAGCAATAGGAACATTTTAATATAACAATATAGGTAATATAGAACATGATCTAATGATATTAATTAGGCTATGCAAATAACACAACTACTTCGGTAGCAGATCATTCATGCCTGTTGAATAGGCAGTTTTCTGCTTTGCAGATACTTGAAATCTTTTACTAATCTTTCCCCAAATCCAGTAGGAGCTGCCTTTTACATTAACATGCCAGGATACACGCTGACTGGATGTTTAATCTTTCTAATGGGTAAGCTATATTCTTATAGTCAAGAAAGATATTTTTTAATTATTAATCAGTTAAGGAAGTCAAGCTATTGCATTTTGCTGAGATGAAGGAATATTGCATAACCCTGTACTGGCCAAATAATTAGATTTGATGTTCTATTTTGTGGATTAATCCCATAACTGAATTATTCACATGGTTTTATAGCCATGGTTAATACTTGCTGTCAAAATGCTGAGGTTCATAAGAACCTCTTTCCTTCATAAGGAAGCTTCCTGTTTTTGAAACAGGTAGTTTCAGCATACTAGCTCTTACTGCTCTCTATCTGTTTAACAAATGTTTTGTTGGATTTAACTACTTTCTACCTGGAAACTGGCAACTTCCATGGAAAACTATTTTATCATCACAAACTATATCTAAGGAACTACCACAAACATGAGTAATGTTAACATTTTGCTTTTTCATCATGACTTATGTTCTGCTTCAGAGCACTGAATGCAGCATGTTTATTCTTCGTCATTAGTGGCAGTTTTATCTGTGAGAAGTGTAGATGAATTGCTAGTCTGACAGACAGTACACATCCAGACAGCAAGGCGAAAGGGTGACGTTACGACAAAGTAGACGAGCTTCCACCAGCTCATGAGACCACTACACATCCCCAACATTAAGTAACAAAATCCCAGAGACCTTCTGCCTGTACTGGCCAGACTTCAGATCAGAAGGTGAGAGAATACAGTCATGTGTTGTGTGGCTCAGATTGTTCACACAGTTAGTAACAGTCCAAACACTTTAATTATACTGTACAGCATGAGACCTGGAAATGTGTGTCTGTGTTTTTGTGTGTGTGTGTGTCTTCTCCCCAGGCTGAGCTCCAGCTTTGTACTGTCCATCATCAGAGAGATCTATCAGACTGGCTCTGCTCACTGTGTGTCCAGCTTGTTGAATTCAGCAGAGAACTGCATCAACCTGAACAGCAGAGAGCTGGACTCTGTCCACTGTGCTGCCCTGCGCTTCACCCTCCAGCACTGCACAGCAGTCTCTCTCAGCCTGCTTTTCACCTCCATACCAAAGGCGGAGCTGGAGAGCATTGAGCCACTGCTCTAACACGTCTCCCGTCTCAGGCTTGAACTTTTCTCACAATCAGAATTTTAACACAGAACTGGTCTGTTTAGGGAGTGTTATATAAACGTTTATGTACGTTTATGTGTTTTTCACGAGTTTCCTCAAAAGTCATTTTGTGCCAGCATCATTTAGGTTTTATTGAGACTCCTGTCAGGTAATCAGCAATATCCATGGATATTTACTTCAGAATAAAATGACTTTCTGGAGGAAATTGTTAAATTTAGGTGAAATATTTATATTAACCTGAAATTAACTGCCCTGCCACTGTCTGTGTGTGTTTTGTTTTCTCCGTGTTGACAGGCTGCTGTTGCTGAGGCTGCTCCACTGCTACAGTGTCTCTGAACTACAGCAGGGGGCAGCAGCAGCAGATCTGCTCTTCGCTCTGCAGCACAGACTGGATTTCTCCTGCTGCTCTGCTCTGGACCTCACAGCAGACACACAGAAACACACACTGACTCTGAGCACTGAGGACTGCAGAGTCGTCTCCATGGTCATCCAGAGAGCTCTCTCTCTCTCACACACACACACACACACACACACACACACACACACACACACAGCTCACTCTACACGGCTGTGAGGGCAACTCTTCCCCATTTTACACACAGTCACCCTTCAGTAAGCCACTGACTCCACACCACACAAACTAGGGAAACATTCTGGAAAAGGGAAAATAATTTTATCATTTGAAACAAAATGTGTGTAAATAGCATTAATGTTAGTAGTTATGTGAGTGTGTTAGTGTTTTGTGACTCTACATGTTGGAGAATGTTGAGTGTGTTCAGCAGCAATAAAGCCATGCTGCTCCAGTTCCTGTCTCTTCTCTGTGTGGGGACTGATGTGGAGTGTGTGAGACGCGCTGTGGCTCTCTCCCGGGCTCTGGGTAAGATGGTGATCCTCCGTCAGACCTGGCTGGACCAGCAGGCCTGTAGGTCACTGGCACTGTTTCTGGAACATTCTGAAGGGCTGTCAGAACTGGACCTTAGCCATTGTCAGCTCACTAACCACTGCCTGCAGATGCTGTTCGCACACCAGCACAAAGCCCACATCCTGGAGTGAGTGGACAAGCGGGAGGAGGGATGTGTAGAGAGTCTTGATTGTTGAGTGCACAGCGAACACTAACATAGATATAACACATTTTACTCTTTTTCTCACAATTTAACACAAAATCCGGCATGTGACTGAACATAGAAGCTGTGTGTGTTCATTGTAAAGCATTGTAAAGCATTCCTTGAAAGGCTCTATATAAATGTAACTTTGCTCATTCAGTCATATCCTTTGTTCCTTCAAGGACTTATTTTTTTCAAAAGCAAACAGCAAAAAGCTTGATTTTCTTGGTGATTTTATTTGGAAATGACGACCTCTCTCACTGGCTGCCTGGTTCACTGATCACTTCCTGTACTTGGCAAGATGGACCTCTGTGGTCTACAAAATATCCAGACTGCTTGTAGAAACACATGTTCTCATTAAAAAGAGAAATAAGGCATAACAGACTCTTTATGATTTACAGTTTCATGCCTGATAGATAACAAGTCATGTGTACAAGAACTGAAAGAAATGATATTTTGTTTAAAATGTCAGAATGCATAATTATCTGGCCATTAATGACTCAGGTCCACTGACACAAATATACTATTTATTTCTTTGCTTATTCATTCATTTGCTAATTCAGTCATTCGTTTATTCATTCATTCGTTCATTAATTTAATTCATTGATATATAAATCTACAGGTGTTTGTACTACTAGGCGGTGATTTATGACATCACTGATGTGTCAGCAAAGAGGATCTATGATACTTTCTCCACCAACAACAATATTCACACTGTGAGGTAACTGTGTGTGTGTGTTTAGGCATGTAAAATAAGGCTGTATTTATTTTAGTTTAAAATTTCAAATTTAAACGCCTATTTTGATTTTATAGGCTCTTCAACAACAGATTTACAGGCATACAAATCTTCCTCTCAGACAAGTGCTTTGAAGTCTGGTGATGTTGATGTGTTGTTGGCACTGTAATGATGAGATTTGATTTTTCTAGATTATTGGGACTATCCAAATTATATTTTTGTTTTAAGTGAAAAAATGTAATGATTAAAAAACAAATTTTAGTTATCTTATACATTTTAAGATTACATATAAAAATCAAATACCCAAAATTTATTTATAAAGTACTTTTTAAAATTGTATTTTATTTTATTTTATTTACAACAGGTGCTATTACAAAGCAGCTTTTCAAATGTCCAAGTCCAAGCCCCCAGTAAGCAAGCCAAGGGTGACAGTGGCAAGGAAAAGCTCCCTAGAGCATGAGGAAGAAACATCGAGAGGAACCAAGACTCAAAGGGGGTCCCATCCTCCTCTGGCTGTTTAAAGAGAGACATAAATAAAAAAATGAAATAAGCATTTAATGTTTAGTCCAACTTTCTGGAGGTTCTAGACTTGTGTGCATGTGTCCGAGACCCAAGTCGCAAGAGAACGTCCATTAAGGGCAACAGAGAGTAGCTGGTTGGAGTGGAGGTGGTGTGGGCTACAACAGGGGACATCAGGGGATGATGGGAGTAGCCAAGGCATCTGAGACAGGATGAGGCTCAGTAACATCACAACATCAGGGGTAGGTGTACCTCGGCAGAGTCCACTATCAGTCCAGTGTATTAGAGCAATGATGTTTGATTCCTACTCAAAGAACATGTGATATTTCCAACATTCACTTTAGGTATCAATGAAGTTGTGACATCAAGCAAAGGAGGACAGTGAGACATGAGTAGACAAGCACAAGTTGGACCTATTAGGGACAATGAAACAAAACCTGAAGACAAGAAAACAGAAATGAAAGCCTGAGTGAGCTGAACTGAACTGAATCAAACTCCTACCGCTATATGGACCTAGCTCTGTAATATAGTTGAAACTGTAAGTTGCTATAGATAAGCGTGTCTGCCAGATGTCTGCTCACATTAAGCAGTGCAGTTGTGCAGTGTGAACATGACATCTGTCTTTTACAGCAAAATCTAATTATTTTATTATTCTTTAAATGTCTTTAAATGTCTTCATGGTCTAGCAACTCATAATGGCATTAGCACTTGAAGGCAAAAAAAAACAAAAAAAACAAAACAAAAACAACAGCAAAACAAAAACATCTCAAAACACACTTATTGCATTGAGTTCTGTTTAGATGACTTTTGATTTTATATTAACACATCTACTGTTATCTAGTTACCTTTTCCTTTTATCATTATATATGTCATTTTATTTTTTATCCTTTGGGCAATTAGTCTCTTCTCAATGTGTTTTATTTTTTGTGTGCAGAGAGAAGGGGTAAGAAGATGGATATACAGAGGTCTGTACTAGCCGTGCTGTCAAAGGTTAGGGGAAATTAAATAAATAAATGTCCCAAAATGTTTTTTTTAAATAGTTTAGTATCCAACATTTTAAATTCTAACATTTATGGTGACCCCCAGCAGTGATCAGTGGTAGCTCAGTGGTTAAGATACTTGACATGTAGTCAGAAGCTTACCGGTTCCAGCCCTACTGCTGCCAAGTTGCCACTGTTGGTTATCTGAGCAAGGCCCTTAACCCTCAATTGCTCAAGTTATACTCACTCGTAAGTCACTTTGGATATAAGTATCAGGTAAAGGTATGGTTATGTTTTTTATAATCTTGTCGACACAAATGTCATATTCAACCAGAATATGTAAAACACACTGTCAAATCGTGTTTATAAAAATACGTTTCAGTTTTAATTAATTTCTATAACTTCATGTCACTTATGTTGATATGGTTGTTGGCTCAGACAACAATGGCCACAAGAGGGAGACAAAGAGCTTCCCTAGTAATCAATGAAAACAGGCATACCCTGTAACTGTATGCTATACTATTCTTTTATTTTATATTTTTCCTTGATGTCCACTTACAATGTCTGCATGGCTTTATGTCTAATCTATTTTACACAAATATTTTCCAACCTGTTTATCTTGTAGAATTAAATAGGACATGTATTACATTACGAATAAAGAATTCTGCGCTGCATACACTTAGACATCGGTAATATAACTTGCAGTTATATAACTTCTAGTAAAAATCCTTGAAGCAGTCAACACCATCATCTGAGTGAGCTCCATTTAACCCTCTGAAGTTAAACAAAGAATTGCAGCTAAATGTGTGAACATTATCACATGTGTCAGTTCATAACAAGTTAAGCTTCATAATAAGTCACGAAGTCAAGAAAACTCATACCTAAGCATTACTTTGTTTGATAAGTTTATGGATGTATTTGAGTATAACCAGGTCATTTGCCTGTTTTTATGTATTGATCTGTATTGCTCCAAAAAACTACTCACGTCTTCCAATGTTCTTGATCCCCACTTCTAAGAAATAGTAAATGGACTAATCCTAGTTGTGGATAAGTATAAGACTAAACAGCTGTGAACTAATTCCACACGAGGGGAGTCATCACTGGAAAGGTGTTCTGGTGCGAGGCGTGCAGTGGTCCCTGTCCTGCGAACACAGAGAGACACAGAGGCAAGATACCAGTTAAAAAGGTTTGAGAAAGTACATCCTCCACTGACAAGATTCTGTTGTTTAAATGTAAATGGAACAGGTCTGCTCCTTCTCTCAGCCAATATAGAAACAGCAAAATTCACTACAACAAGTACACAAGGTGTAATGAACTTGCTATGAGAATGAACTCAGTAAGTAACTCAAAAAGGATAGGAGCTTCTCCTTCCTGTTTTCTTTGTTCTCTTCTTGTTAGTGTTTGTATTTGCTCTTTCAAAACACTCCTGCACTCATTCCTCACACTAAAACATGAACCTGGTGTTGTTTACACAGTGACTTGGTGTGAAGCATCTGATCCACGATTTCCCCCTGGGGTCACAGGTCTCGTTTGACGCCTTTTTTTTCTCCTTAAGACAAAAACAAATTCAAATAAGAGCAGAAAAACAGCAGAAATAAACAACTATTAAAATTCTAGACGCACTGTGGAATGTTCAGAGAAAAACAAGACACTCCAGTGTCTATTGTATTTAATATGTGGTATTTAACTGTCAATATGGGGACATTACGACAAGGGAGTGGGCTCAGCTGACCTGTCTATGATTTTATTTTATTTTATTTTTTTAATCCTAGTCTTTGATTAAGTTAAGGAATTTTTCTTTCAAAGAAGAGAAAAGGGATGGAACATGTGAAACACAAACAGAAAAATAGGTATGCATTTATCTAATAAACTGATGACTACGATTAGGTGAGACAAGTTTTAGGATATAATAATAAGTGTATAATTTCCATCACACTTTTCACCTGAGTCTCCTGTGTTTCTGAATAAAAGAAAGTAATATAACACAAGCAGTTATACAATTTCCGAAAGGCATATTATTTAGAAATAAAGAAGAACTTGGTTATTATTTGGTTATTAGGACACATGAGGAAAGCATTTTAGTTGCATTCATTTTGCCAAAGACATCCATGACTGAAACAAGCTTCCTGTCACCACTGACCACCCTCCTAGCGTTCATGTCTCCACGGTTTCCCTGTCTAGTGTCTTTATTTTGATTTACTCCCTTGTTGTGGTTCCATTCCTTCGTTTCGTTTTCTGCACCCCTCATAATTTGCACTTGTGTCTGGTTTAATGCTCATGTGACCATGTTTTTAAGCCCTGTTTTAGTTTAGTCTTGTTGCTATTTATTGTAAGTCCAGCTGCTGTTTGTTAATCGAGGCTTCCGTGCATGTGAATATAAGCCTGAATGTTTATCCTCGCCCCAATGTTATAGCCTGCATCCCTGGTTTGTCTTCGTGCACTTTTCTTTACTTTAGTTTATCGTGAATTCTCGGACTCTCCATGTTAATAATTTGACCCTGGACTTTGGATTTGCCCCTAATAAATCTCACTCTTTTCCACACAATGCGTCCGCCTCCTTACCGCTCATCGTTACACTTCCCCAACCTGCTATATTTACATTAAAACTCCGTCAACAGCAGTCTTTAACGTTGAGGGGTTTTTTAATCTGTGTAAAATTACATAATTTCTGCTGTTTCAGAAGTGAAGGATTTGCGTGCTCTAAATTTTCATCATGCCAATGCACAGAGGTTTTGGTATGGAGATTTTATCCCGATCTATAGGAGCAAGTGTGATGGACTATAACGTTGACGAGAAAGAAACCATCCGTTTCCCCGCCGTTTATGTCCATAGATGCTGCTATTACCAAAACTAGTACTGCGCTGATTCTTAGAGGACAGTTGATTTGACCGGATGTCGCAGCAGTACGGCCGACTACTCCTGATCATAACGTATTCATGACAACTCAGCCCTTTTTACGACTGAGGTGCTCACACGACAACGCGTGATCTCGCACCTTTTATGTGTTTTAAGAAAAACGCTGTGTTTTAAAGTGCAGCAGCGAATTTTCCTCTAACGCGTTACTAAGCTCTGTGAGCAGAGTAATTTCTCCCATTGTGTTGAAATGAACAGGTGTCTGTTAAACTCATTCATGAGCGTATTTTAACGCGCGTTCAATATCGTCCGAGCTGTAATCTTTTGAATTCTGTAACCATGCGGCGTCATACGTATAACATTCTAGTCGCGTGGTGTGATAGCAACTGCTAGTCAGAATAAACAAGACAAACAGTAGTAGAAACATTTAAAAAAGATACGATTAAAAAAGTGAGATGCATTTTTGGCAGAACAGCGTTCATCCTTTTGAAGTTAGTTGCAGCAATTCTCCCACTTTAGAGCCGACCTACATTGTAAGACATCCTCCTGTTGAGCTGGATATCAGTGTGTTAAGCAGGTTTCTGTTTTGTAGGAGGACGGTAAGCAGCTGGAAGATTCCACCGTGTCAGCGCATCGTAGAGTGAGTTATCAACACAGCTGGCGACTGTTACAACTAACACACCACTTTAAATTTTGATATGAGCCCTTTTTAGATAGAGATTGCCTTTTAGGGATTGGAATGAGGCTCTGCAACATCTCAGATTGAAAAAGAAAGAAAGAACGCAGAGAAGAACAATAACTATATATATATATATAGACTCTTTGTCGGCTGAAGATCTCTAGGAACTGAATACACATTGCTGGGTCATATGTCTCTGTATGTTCCAAATGGGAATCCATAAGGTGGAGGAGGAGTTGAGCAAAGAGACCCTGGGTGAATGTCGGAGAAAGACATGGGAGGACAACCGACGGAAGGCTGCACGTGTGGGGCGGTGTCTTGGAGGTCTAGACCTCGAGCTAGCAGTGCGAGAACTGCAGAGGGAGAATGTGGAGATCAAAGCTGAACTGAGAAGGCTGAGAGCACAGCTTGAGAAAGTAGGAAAAGAGAAACACTTAGTTACACTGCAGTGCACATCCAATGAAGCAATGTTCTGCTATACACAGCAGATGGTTTTAGACTGAAATAAGGAACTATAATTAAAGTCCAGGTAAATAGTGAGCATAAATGTATTAGGGCATATCAACAAATGGATTGCCTATGGCACTAC
>NW_027658633.1:0-28181 GCF_041902795.1 Electrophorus electricus | reverse complement strand
GGCAAACTGAACACCCACAGCACTGGGAAAGTGTCCCTTCACACGCTTTCCTCGTGGAGAATTCTAACCAAGGCGTGAGGAAGGATGGTGTACGAGGGCGTGCGCGCAACGTGTGTGTGTGCGTGCGGCGGTCGGTCCTACCCTGGGCCACAGAATCGGACTGTACATCTCCATCGTAGTTCTTGCAGGCCCAGATGAAGCCACCCTCAGACTTCATGACCTGGGCCACCATGTCGTCAATCAGTCTGTGTTCATACCAGATGCCCTTAGACTCGAACTGAGCCTTGTATTCCCTGCACACACACACACACACACACACACACACACACACACACACACACACACACACACACACACACACACACACACACACACACACACACACACACACACACACACATCAGGATAATGTACATTTATGTACTTGTTTGGCTTCTCAGCATTAAAGTTTCTATTGTCTAATGTAATGTGTCCTATAACCACTCTGGGCTACTATCCAAATTTCGTGGATCACCATGTTTATAAAGCAAAACAAATCTGAACGTAAATGCTGCTCTAAATGTCTCTCTGGCTTTTGCCTCCGTTCCTGTAACAGCATATGTAACGGTCTTTGTGTGTGTTGTTGAACAGCGGGCTTACTTCTCGTAGATCTCCTGAAAGATGTCCTTGAAGCGCCCGTCGTACTTCTTCAGGATGGTGTTCTTGGTGCTGAGGTAGAGAGGCCAGCCTTTGGACAGCGCCATCTGGAAGGAGCTGTGAGCAAAGTCCCGGATGGACTGGTCCGTGTTGTACATGCCCATAGCGATCCCACCGGTACCTGCCAACGGTCCCAGAGGCGGGTTGGGATGGGGTGAAGGCATGTCAGGAGTCTGCCATCACAACCTGGGGTCAAGGCCACGACCGCCACGCTCTCGCCTCGGGGAGAGCATACAGAGAGATACCCTGTCCAACATCCTACAGGGACCCTGCCTTTTCTGGGATGTTGAGTCATGGGAACTTAACTTGGCATCAGTAATGTTCCAGCCTGTGCAGAACCTCCCACAACGCTCTCCCTCCCTCAACCGAGGCCTCGCAACGAAAAACCATCTATGTTCATGGTACGGTAATGGTAAACTGTACAAAATGAAAAACTAAAATAACTGATTACACAAAAAGGGGAAATGGCTGATGTGGGGGTTTTTTTTGCAAGGGGGCTTTTATCACCCTACAGAACTGGCTGAACTGAAATGTGAAGTCACCACGGTCCTGTCAAAGGCTGAGGAACCTGATTACCCTCACACGTTTGTTCGTAGAGCGTGCATGCTCAGTCAGTCTAGACCTGTGCAGTTAAGGACCACCTCACACTGCTTAATGATTAACCTGATTTAACTGGCAATGCACCAGCTCTCCGTACATCGGTCTGACCCTTGGCCTGTCCAAATGTATGCAAAATTCATATTTAATTACCACACTGTTTGCTCAAAGTGGGCTGAGGTACAGACAAACAGAGACTCACACACTGTATTACTGAGAAGGTAAACACAGCGCTTGCTCAAGTAACAGGCTGTCTGTACAGGGAACGTGCTTGCATCATGCCGTGCTGTAGGACTGGGAGCCAGTGGTGCATTCTGGGTTACTTGGAAGTACAGTAACAGGAGAGGCAAAACACAGCAGCGCACTGGAGTAGTGAGCTACCCGAATTGTAACTGGACCAAAATGGAGTATATGCAAACCCTTTGTTCTTCTGAATGTCATACCTTGGAAATCATGGACAACGAACTTAAGGGGCTCTCCTCCGTCCTTCGGCGTGTAGGTCATCTCCACACGTCCAGGGCCAGGTACAACAAAATCCGTGGCCTTGTACTGAAACAGGAGGGAGGAAATGCGGGTTGTCATGCCGGGGAACTGTGGAGTGACTGCGGTCTTAAAAGGATAAGAGTGCCATCTAGTGCCTGAATCAAGCTTCCACTCAGACCTCAGAGGCTATCGTAGGTTAATTAACAGATCCTTTAAAGACCAATAAAGAATAGGATGGTTAAACCGGTTCATTGTGCGTTTTAAATCACAACTAGAAAGGGCTAGAGACTGGCCTGAGTGCGCGAGGACGTTATTAGCAGTTACCATGCAGTCATGCACCTGAGCCTTCGCAACAAGCTCACCTACCCAAGACCGAGTCTAGAACCCTAAAATAAACGGATGTGACCCTTTCTGGCAACGAGGGGGCATGTCGTTCCACCCTGCACAGCATCATTCAGGAGGTGAATGTAAATTTTAAAAATAATAAACATTTCAAAGGGTCTCCCACCCTGCCTCTTGTGTTGGTCCCCCAGACGTTTGTGCTACGCCAATGCTCATGGACCTCCAGAAGGACCATGTCTGCTGCATCTGGCCATAACCTAATCTGGGGAGTAGTAAGGCCCAAACAAAAATGCCCAGACCAGATTATGCAGAGCTGTGTTTTGTAATTCCCGACAACCCGATGTTGGTCCATTTATGAAACACATGCCGCAACCATCGGATGACCTTCTGAAAGTCAATTCCAAGCCCAGCGAGCCAACGGACAGCAATCCATGGAAAAGCAAGCAGCTGCCCACTGTGCGATGCGCCTTGACCCATGCTGTTCACCGGCACCACGCCTGTAATCATGCGGTCCCCATCCACACACCCTCCATTCTTCCCACAGGGAGTTCTCCAAGTCTGGTTCACCCTGGTGGGACGGCAAGTCGAGGCGAAGGCCCTGAACCATCATGGACAGGATGTGACCAGCAGACGTGCAGGACCTTCGTTTTGATGTAGCGTACAGCTGAGTTCTGTGGGGAGGATCCGGGCTGCGAGGGCAGGACCAAAGGGCACTCACAGCGGGCTGGAGCCCGGGCCAGCTAATGGCCCGAGCGCAGCACAAAGGCTGCAGGGGGACAGCGTGTCAAACCCATATGGCGGACGCTGCGTGGGTTCTGTAGTTCAAAGGGCACCGTGGGCCACATACTGACTGAACTTTGCCCAGAGAGAGGACTCACTCGGGTCATCCCATTTCTGACAAAATCTATTCAGTGATTTAATTGGGCGAGGTGGGTGGGTGTGTGTCAGGGGGGTGGGTGCAGCGCGCATGTGGTAGTGAAGGCTTCCTGCAAAGCTGCCCACGTAACTAAAGGAGGTGGAGATTTGAAGTTGCACCCTTTGAACTGCAGAGATGCCCCACGGCTAAACCCGCGCGTTTCATGTAGAGCGGCGAGGACCGTGCTGAGAACACCAGTTAGAGTGTATGAGGTGTATTCCTCTGAGTCAGGACAGGAAAGACAAAGGTAGAAATGGTAAGTTATTGTAAGATCAGTTGGTTAACCGTACTGCCAAAGGTCATGCGCACAAATTTACTTACGCTGGGTTTTGCACACAATGCATGACAACAGTAGGAGCCTGTGCACCTGAGACTTATCCGTGAGAACCACGTACTGTACTAGCAGCGTTTCCCACATCTACTTGAGCAGGCCACCCAAGTACCGTAACGACCAGAGTATGTTTGGCCACACATTTTAGCATTTTTCCCCACTCTTTTTTTCTGACAGAATGATGCCATTTCGCTATCGATGTTCTAGTGGAGAATCTTCCATCGCTGCTCCCTTGACAATCACACCTGCTCTGCAGTGTGCAGAGAAACGTTTTACAAACAAACACGGAGCTTACTGTGCAGTTCTTCTCTGACTTTGGTAGTAGTTTCAGACTCTAAGACCAACCATGTTCTGTCGGTAGCTGACCACAAGACTCGAGTGTATTTAGCACAAGTAACTTCACCGTAGTGCAAGATGCAACAAAGGTGTCCTGGCTAAATGTAAGAAAGAGTTTAATGTTTTCTCCCAAGGCTGTGGCAGTTATAAAGACATGGACTATCTTTAGCTACTAATTAGATCCCTAATGTTTCATGCATTTACTCAGTAGAAATAAGCATTCAAGAACATTTGAAGAGAACACTGTGCAAGGACGATGAACAGAGACGTAGATCACCACAGATATCCAAGGTCAGCGTTTAGTGTGAAACGACAATAAATAAAAGCAGAAGCCTTGATGATAAAAATGTGTTCATTTGATGGGAAATTACAACAGCAGTCAGCAGTGAGGTGAAATGCACTGACCAAACTTGTTTCGACACCAAACACTGCTCGCCTTACTCGTCCTATGGGTGTATACGCAGGGAAGTGTTGGATCAGTGAGATATGCGAAATTACTAAAAATATTCACTAAACTGTCATTGTAGGCCATGTGTGTGCTAGCAGGTGATGCTGGCCCATTCTGCTGGGATATCTCAGACCTGTGGGAAACAGCGTGTAGGAAAAGGAAATATGACTGATGTGCAAAACGACTAATCACAAGTCAGCTATTTTGGCATGACGCATAGAAGGAAGCAATCTCGAAAATGGAGTCACAATATAAACAGTCCCCCAGGAAACACAGGTCATCTGGAACAACAACAAAAAAACCTGCAGAAGTGGGGACAGCCAATCAGAATGCAATGGGCAGAATCCTGACAGTGTGCTGAGGTTAATTAAAGCACTATAGACATCAGACTCTCCATCTACGTGCGGATGGCGCGTCCGAGACGAGTCCCTGCTACAGCAGTCCTGACCTGATCTCCGTGCGCGTGTCTGCCGATGATGATGGGCTTAGTCCAGCCAGGCACGACGCGCGGGATATTCTTGCAGATGATGGCCTCTCGGAACACGGTGCCCCCCAGGATGTTCCGGATGGTTCCGTTGGGCGAGCGCCACATCTGCTTCAGCTTGAACTCCTCCACCCTCTTCTCGTCGGGCGTGATGGTGGCGCACTTGATGCCCACGTTGTAGCGTCGCACTGCCTCCGCCGCCTCCACGGTGACCCGGTCATTGGTGGCATCGCGGCTTTCGATGCCCAGGTCATAGCTGTGAGGGAGGAAACAGCGGGTAAAGTGCACACACAGTGGCGTAAAGGCTCCCATGATGCCTCACGGCTCTCCACACGCAGTCCACTACTGGAACGCAACTGGCCAAGATTGCGCGACGGGTCTCAGTCACCGCAAAGAACACAAAGCAAAAGTGACAGCCGTTTTTCCATCGTACACTTCTACATTTCACACATAAGCTGCCTCGAAACATTTCTTTTCTAGGCTTTTTTGTGAAGTTTCTGGGGCACTTCTTCATATGCAAATGAGTCAAGAACTACATTCACTAATGAGAAAATGCCTTTTAGTGCTTAACCCGTAACCAGCATACCGAGCCTGTGAACATGTGGGGTTCCTCTAGGAAAACGACGACTGAAAAACTGGTTTTATACTCTTTCTACATTTGATAGAGAAAAGATGGACCAACCCACACTTCTTGCTGGGACGTTTGCCCTTTTTCCAAAGCAGCATTCATCGACCACTGTCTTCTGAAAACGAGAATGACAGGTGGCAGCACCACACATCACGTAAAGGCTGACATACGCTGGCGACATTTAATGACAGAGGACACGTGTTGCCATTGTGCCAGCTTCGGTTAGTGTCACCTTAAACCTTGGGGTAAATGGTATGAGTTGGCCCATTGTGCTCAAAGCGAAATGAGGCTGTACACGGCACAGTGAACTCTGCCTCTCTGCACTCTTGTGAGAAAACAGCCAGAGAAAAATGCTTTGGCAATAACTTTACAATGTGTTTTATTAAAAGACTGTTAACAGTCTTTTATTAAGGTAAATGTTCACAAAAGTACTATTCGTTATTAATGTATTGCGGTTAATAATAATAAACAAAAACCAATCACACAATCAATAGGGAAAGTAAATGACAACCTAAGTACCACTATAGAGAAAACAGCTGCTTTTCGATGATTTTTCCCAGACGAATGTGTTGATTTTCCCTAAACCTTTTTTTTTCCTTTTTAAGACGTCCACTGCTGGATGTTTTGAAAACTGCACTTAAATTTGAATGCATGAGTTTCACACTGGGTGAAGAACATAATTGTTCATAAATATCGACACACATGATTATCGAATTCCCATATCAACAGGAGCGTATTCGTGATATATTGCAGTACCGATATTCTGTACACAGCCCTAGAGAATATAAAAATCACTACAATAACACGCAACTCGACACGTGCAAAATACCTGCCAGCAAGAAGCTTTTAATATTTATGAACATAAGGGATCAAACCCCAGAATGACAGAAAGCATTTAGCCAGTGTGTTACAGTCCTACCTTAACAACACAGACGTGATGCTTCTACACTGGGTGCTTTCACAAACGGTCTCAGTAGCACAAGGGCCCAAGACTGAACTTAAGCCTAGTCTGTATGCAAATGTATCCTTCACAAAACCCCAAAAGCACTCAGAGAGAAGCGAGATGCCAACAATATTTCATATCAGGTAGTTGCATTCCTTACCACGAGAGAAGCACTACAATCATTACGCTGCACTGGGCCAAGTGACACATTTGACAAGGTTGCTGAGCTCTGTGTTCATGAGTTCTGCCTATTGTGTTCTGTCGCTGTGACCTTTGACCCGCTTTTCCTGCCCTTCTGAGGGTTGGAGCACAAGGCAGCATCAACCACGCTGATTAAAAACCTCAAACCCCATCACGTCCTTGAATATGCATTGCTACCCGAAATCAGCTTTGGCTAAGGCAAGTTCAAACAGACACGAACCTGAAAGACATCAAATGAGGGAAGAGACTGGACCAATGTCCTTCCACCAGGTAGCCCAACAAACCAGGTTTTCATTCAAGTCCAAACACGTCAAGCCAAGAGGAGACCGTACAGCCAACATAAAGCATCACCTCAAAGTACAAGCAACACAACATTTCAGTGGCCATGTTACCAGTTAATAGATAATGAAGGGGGACATTAGGATAAACTTTCATTTTTGAGTTCCTTTACGCATGACTACATTAACGCAGGATGTAACTGGTCAGAACTGAAATGATACAGAAGGCTCTTGAAACACTGCAAAGTCTACCTGCTCCTGACCAGAAGCTCTAATGAAAACATTGCCTAACATGTGCATCAACACGGTCATCAAAGGTTAGATGAAATGCATGTCAAATATTGAAACCCCACTGCTCTCAATGAGATTATCATATAGCACAAAGTTTATACCATATGCTCACAGTGCAGATGCTCAGTTCTGTGTCTGTAATATGACATGCGCAACAGTAGTACTCCGAAGTCTAAAGGTCAGACACACGTGGGGTGGGTGACATCAAACAGGTGCATCACACAGCCAGCTGGTCAGTTTGTACTCAGAAGTATTACTGCCTGTTATTAATTCCCTCTGTATGTATGAGATGTTTCCTCAAATATCAGAATTGCTAATTTGCTATTATTTACAAGTAATTAATATGTGTGTAATAATGCCAAAATATGAGCAAAAATGGTAAGACTGAAATAACACCTGAATATGATGTCATGGCCTCAAAGATGACTGATCTGTCTCAAAGTTTATATGGATCTGCACAACACAGAAAGGCATGTGTCTATAGAAGCCTGGTCACTGTGAACGCCTTTAAACGGTGAAACATTATCAGCCAGACATTACAGCAACCTGCTTACATGCAGTATCAAGTGTAACCTTGGTAACACCTTCAAACATGTTCGTGCTAACAGGTAAATTACATGACAGTGCACAATACTACTGGAAATATTTAATTCTCTTCACCATCCCCTACACACACACACACACACACACACACACACACTCACACTCATACACACACACACACGCATACACACACACCCGCACGCACACCCGCACGCACACACACACACACACAGACACACACAGACAGACACACACTCACACACACACACTCACACTCACACTCACACACCTGTGTAAGCATAGATCCAGGTATGGGAAGATGAGCTTCTCTTTAATGAGTTCCCAGATGATTCTGGTCATCTCATCTCCCTGCATCTCCACAACAGAACCAGCCTGGATCTTCTCAGACATTTTGGAACCTGAAAGACAAGTCCAGTCACTCATGAAAGCAAGGGGTGTTTATTTATACACCACTTTACAAACCAGTGACAATGCAACGTGCTTCGCACAAACATATAAAAACAATGAAAAAATAAATACAGCTTATAACATCCCGAAGTGCACCACCTCAAGAAGGCCTTTGCAAAATTAAATGAAGTCTCCTGAGACTCAGTAAATTCCACCCAGAGATGCCGCGAGTCTTCTTTTAACCCCTCACGAGCTGAAGCCGCGAGGCTGTGCAACAGGTGCGTGTGGCCGACGCTCGAATCACGCCGAAACAAATGTGTCCTGCGTGTCCTGCATATCACCCTTCCCGTACACTGCGCCACGCACTACGACGTGCCCTCGTGACTCGTGCTGAACGTCCCGCCCTCGAAAGCAGAGGCGTGCGCGCGCGCGCGCGCTTCCATCAACGATCCGGGACGCGCGGGCGCGACCCGACTGCTAATAGCCTCGACACCGAGGAACCGGCTCGCGAAACCGTCCGAAAGAGCGGCGCTGCGCGAGCGCGCCTCTGGAGAATAGGCCGCGCGCACCGCGTCCGTTCATTGCAGTCTGCGGAAATTGGCAGTTTTAAAGTGGGAAGTTTTTAAAGTGTGATTTTTTAAAAAAGCAAGAAAAGAAAACAAGCGACACGTATCACAGGCGATCAGTGACGAACCCTACCTTTAACTCGGACGAGACGGACGCGCGAGCCTGCGCCTGCTTCCTTTCAAGTGACTCGAGAGGAAGGCGGGGCTTTCGCGGATCCGAGCATAGGATTGGCCGGGGCGTGAAACCCTACGCCGCGTTAGAGGGCTCCAGGCAATCAAAGCTAACACGGAACTTGGCTGGACCAATGAAATCTGGGGGCGGGAGTGCATCTCCTCCAGAGAGACCCGCCCTATTTCGGTGGAAATTGCAGATAAAATGTTGATTTTTAAAAATATTGATAAAATATTGATTTTCATTGCGGCTTCCTATCCCCATGAATCCCACATAAAATGTGCATTTTCGATACACACACGCGATGATAAGATTCAGTATTAATAGACACTTTTACCCACTTTGCAAGCTGCAAATCCGCCCCCCGTGGTCATGACTGTAACTGAAGGCCCTGAACTCATAGTATAAGAGCTTCTCTGGAAATATTATTCAGCGTAGAGGTTTGTCTGATAACTCTACTTCTACAAAAAAAAATAAAATCGTAGTTTTCCATCCAAATAAACACCAGGTAGGCATGCAATTTAAGTAACTACAAAACAGGTCTAAAAACGCAATGGATTCCTTGAACAAGCCATAGTTCATCATTCTCGCTTAGCGCAAAGCTCGGATCAAACCAAACGGCTGGTTTGGACCCTTCAATGGCGACTCTGCCATGCAGAACATAAGAAGGTGAACCATTCAGTACCCGAAACTCCACCAATGTGATGGGAGAGGACATAACGGCAGTTCTCCTCTTTGACCGGAAGATGTCGCTGTTTCACAGGTATTGCAGTCGCCCAAACGAAATTGGCCAAACAAAAGCGCATAAATGACGCGGTCTTTGAAGGCTGTTGTTTGAAGTCCTCTTCCTCTATACCAAAACCTGTCCTGATACACTTTAGCTACATCTTTACACCCTATAGGTACAGTTGCACTAAATGATTTACTAACACTTGTTCATATTTAATTGTGCGTACAAAACAGCGTCGGTTACTACGATTCCCTTTACGCTTAACGTCATCATTATGTAGACTGTGTTCCAGCACAGGACAAAAACACCACATCATATATCTGCTGTATCATATATGAACATGACATCGGCTAAACAATACATTGTCTACCGTAGGTACGCCTATTTAAGCCTAGATAGGCAATAGATAATACGGCATATAAAACGAGAAATGAAAAAGTAACTTCACTAATATGTACGCACAATTATATGCATGACATTTTAATCGAACTTATTATTCTTTTGCATTGTGATTGATATACTGGTGCATGGCATGAAAAAGCGACCAGGATATCCGAAAAGCATAATTTCCATTCTTGTCATGGACATGACAGAGGGGTGCACACCTAACCGTCCTGCCAATCTGCACACAAAGGCTCGGTCCCAGGGCTCACCACGTGACACCACATCTGCTGGTGGTACCAACTAAAAGAAACCAAGCAACACAGAGGATTCGCGTCTCGGAGGCTGTTAGGAGTTCGCGCAGCTGCTCCCCCAAACTCCAGCCTCCCGGGAACGAGAGCACGGGCGGTGCGCACCCTGCTTTCGATTTGCACGCTGTTCTTTTAGAGTGAATTCGTCCATCTGCGTTTTGTCGGTCCTGCAGGATTCGGGGTGGCTACCGGGCGAATATAATGGCTTGCCGTTGAGGGGTCGCTACCCCGCTGCCAAAGTGGAGCCGCGCGTTTCACGGATCGGGGCGCTCCTCCAGGGGCTAGGATGCGCGCCCGGAACATCCCGATTCTTACCGGGTTTTGGGGCTGAGCAGGACTCCACCGGCCCGGGGCGCCGAGCGAGGAGGACCCAGTCCGCCCGGACCAGGATGCCGGTAATGAGAGGTCTGCTAGCTCCGCAGAACACGTTCCTCGACACCATCGCGACCCGTTTCGACGGCACCCGTAAGTAGCGGCGGTTGCGCACCTGCCAGTTGTTTGGACAATTTTGATGTCTCTCAAATGCGCCTTTAAGCTCTAAGGTTGAGATCATTCAATAAGCCTACAGAGGCCTTGGTAACACTTTAAAATAGCACAGATATTTATAATACATTTTCTGTTTCAGCCTATAATTACTATCAAACAACTCGTCTGTCCCATTTTCATTTTCCTGACCAACGCTTTTCTCATTTATGTCCCCGGTTCGTCATCACAGCCGTGGCGTTTTCATGTTTTTCTGAACGTTTGCTTTACTGAAACTTTAGTTCAACTTGGAATCTGTTCAAGGGTTTATGTGTCGGTGGTCTCTCTTTTTTGGCAATACAGTCGATTTTCAAACTTTCCCCCCCTCTGAACTGTTCTGCGCGCTGGACACCAGAAGAATATGAAGCATGGGGAAGCCTCACTCACGAGCAAGTTCCGTGTCACCGGGACAGAACGCGCACTCGGACGAGTGTGCCAGTCCCAGCGCGCTGCAGCTTTACCATGCAAGGCGCTGCGCCTCTCCTGGCTGCTCCAGACACTCCACACTCCTGAACACTTCGCACGCCCAGCGATGTATCTTTGAGCAGAAGGGATGAGTAACCGGCCGTGTGCGTCTCTTGGCGCGCGGTTGGGGGGGTGGGTGTGGGCGGAGGGTGTCGCGGACCGAGCGCATCTCACATACAACGACGGCGACTCGAGCTGCGCGGTGCGAAGAATGTGGAGCACGCTCGTCGGACGCGCGTTCCCCAAACCAGTGATGCGTGTCGGTCTGGAAAAAGCAGCCAGTAACGGGGGAATGCACGAGCCAAAGGCCGGTTCAAACTCCTCGCGCCTCCGCGCTGGTAACGGCGCAGGCAGAGCACGCGCTTCAGCTCCGTTTGCGGGGATATTTGTGTTTGATTGGTAATTAGAGGCAGACAAACCCTTACTAATGTAGGGAGAGGGGGAGGGAACCGCAAATGGCATCGTGACCTTAAGATAAGAACTTTCAACTTTCACCGTGTATGAAAAGACATTTTTATCCAGGAAAACAGCACCTCGCCATTAGTCTGCGCATGTGCAGCGCGGAGTTGCCCGTTTAGGCCTGCACGTTTTTGTCACGAGCCGCCTCGGCGTTCCACCTGCCCACGCGTTCACACGTCGTATACAGCTCCATGCACAACTTCTTCTGCACGACCGCTGATCTGTTTTTGTCAAGGACAGACCTGTGTTGTGCATGTTGTTGCAGACTATTGATAAAGTCTTTTGACTCTTCCTGGCCAAAAATAGTGACTGTAGGACAGACTGAGAAAGTGACCCAGGATGAAGGCTGTTTGGCTGTTTGGGGGCCACTGGGAGAAAAAAGGAGCACAGTTCAAGTCTTTTAAAAGTGCAGCTACAGAGTGCCGAAAAACAGTGAATCTGCTCATCTCAGCCAGCAGGATCCAATGCCAGCTGTCAGTCTTTGAGCCTTTGTGTTATCTCTTCTCTCCTAGAGATACATCCAAACATTAAACTTGTGACTGAATTAATTATCGACTGCATTCTACAGTTAAGAAATGCTACATTGATTGCTACTGCAATGAAAGACATGGATTGGCCCACAGTGTCACGTGTAATTGGTGAAAGCTAGTCACTCCATCCACGTCTGTCACTGTACCAGAGCAAACCCTCCCCCCAGTACGTGCATTCTGAGACCTTTAATTGCGCTGCATACATTTAACCCCTAAACCTGTTAACACCGCACTCGGCTTTCAAGGCACATTGATTGCCTTGGGGAACTATCAAAAGAAAAGCAAAAAAGCCCCCTCCCCACCCATCCACATCCGGACCTTGGCTCATGCCGAATGATCAGCATAATTGTGAGTGCGTAAACGCAGGCGAGCCCCTTTTGAGTCGCGCACGCACGCGGCTAATTACACACCTCCAGCAGCAGAAGAGCAGTCATTGTAATTAACTCACACGCTAGTGTCAGGATTTTACCCGCTTTGCGCTCAGTGCAGAACAGGGACACTCCGTTGTCAGAACTCAAAAGCAGAGCACCAGAAGAAACGGTGGAAAAACAAATAAGTGCATCAGACACACACACACACACACACACACACACACACACACACACACTCATTGAAACCCTCGTTAAGTCTCCGAATGACAAATGAGAAATTAATAGGGTTGTGGTTGAGTCCTTGTTGAGTAAGTAGGCAGTGGTGTCACTCCCAGTCACTCTGAGGATAGCAGTGGAGGTTCTTTGTCTGAGAAAGCAGTGTAGCCTTGTTAGAACTGCTGGACAGTTTCACAAACTGGGCAACCAGAAAATCCTGGTTGACGATGGATAACATAAGTGTGACCACAAGTCAGGCACTCACAACTCTAAAGGCCCCCTGGAAAGCAATGAGTTGACAGCTATACTATTAGAATAATTTAGTATAATAATGTAGTGTAATAATGTAATTGTTGTAGCATGTGTACATGTTTATCAACAGACCTTTATCTTACCAACTGATCCTACAATAAGTTCAGGCCGAGAGACGCGGAATGGAAATGACCGTGTGCAGTTGAGGAGCTGTTGCACAGCTGAGGTCTTTAGGACGTGCTCGCGTATAGAACGGGCCATTTTACACTCTACTTTTACCCTGCCTCTGTCTTGTTTATAGCTGTTGTGTCACATGAAACTGCCACTACAATGTACACACACGATCTAGAGACAGATTTCACATGGAGTAATTCAGTTATTGATCATGGTTAAACAAAACCAATCAGAAAGAAAGGTGTGCGGGTGGGGGAGCCCTCAGGTAATCTGATTTACCAGCCCTTCATCAATCGAATTGATCAACTCTTGTATTAATTTAGACTGGGGAAGCATGTAAACATTTACACGACCCCTTAAAATAATTGTGTATATTTATTAAATTAGTTATGTATATTCCTTTTGATGGTCCCTAAATAATCAGGTTAGAGTCTTTGCACCAGATGGTCCTCTTGTGGGTGGGTGTGTGTGTGTGTGTGTGTGTGTGGTTCACTCCTCTACTTTAATCATTCCACAATTCCTGCAGGCTCTCAGATGAATTTGTTCCAGCCCAACGGAGGCAATTTTGGCCAGTTTCCCCTCACCTGTGTGAACGAGTCAGATGCTACCTGTCCTTTTCCACGGTCCCTTGTTTTTCTCTGTCCTTCACACTCTCCATTTCTTTTTCTTGCTCTCCGTCCCTTCACTGGAAGAGCCAAACTGTATCATTCAATGCTGAGAGTGGGCAATTTCTTTCGTAGTCTCTCAGATATTGTCCGCTTATTTTTCTAAGGGATTTTGAACTAAGCACTAACATGGACTACACAGCTGAACGTAGCAGTTCACGTGTTTATTTCTTATTTGGACGTAATACATACGACTCAGTTCTCACAGAAACCGTTCAGTTATGGAGTTTTTAATAAAAGGGAGCAATTAGACAGTCTTGTATAAGTTAAAAAGGGATGAGCCACACAAGGTCCGTTGCCATACAACGTGCACAAAAGTGAAACGACAGTACAATGTAAAAGGCATTACAATGAAAGCTGTAGTCAGAGCAGCATTAGCAACAGGAGATGAATGAGACGCTAACGAATGCTTAGGAGCTGGACATTTCAGGGGATCTTGAAGACGCAGACAGCGAGTGCCGCCTCTCTGTTGGTGTGATCTGCCTCCTGTGCCCCCCCGGTGCCTGGCTCTGAGCTCCATTGTTTTGGGAGCAGGTTGTTGCCGCGGCACCCCTCTGTCGGCCCTGCTGTTTGATTCCTCGGCGGAGTTTTGCCATTGGCTGTGGATGGCGTGGGCGGCGCCGGGTTTAGCAGCGGCAGTTCTAGGTGAGGATGGGGTAAAGACCCAAACCAGAGCATTAGGAGACATTAGAGCGCTCCAGCACCAGGGAAGGAGGGTTTATGGCCAAATAATTTTAGCACTTGGCAGATTTCCTACTTGGATGTCGAGTAGCTGACTGCAGATGTATTTGCACAGGTGTGGCTCCCTGAGTTTAGGGAGCTCAATGACACATGTTTCCAAACGACTACTTTATTCAGAAAAGGGAAATTTAGAAAGAGGAGTACAAAAGTTATTCGAAATTGCCCATCCCTGCATTTCTGGCTGTTCAGGGCTCATGCAAAAGTGTTGTGCAGTATTTCTCCGGGCTTGGGCAGTATCCAGGAGGAATGACAGCAAGCCAGGCTTTCTGAGAGCATATGAACAACCTGGAGGACACGCCCAAGGGCAGAGTCCTAACTCCAGTCCAGGTAATATCCCCCGAGGGCCCAGCTCAGTGCACTGCAGAGCTTCATGCCACTCTTAGCCAATAATTCAATATTTTTTGCAACCACACAAGAAAAATCGCTACAAGGACCGTAGCGTCACCCTTAACCCCATCTCCCGCCATAACTTTCCAAATTAACCAATAATGTCCCTTTTATTAGTCCATCATCTGCCAATAACAGGAGAGGAGCACTTTTATTGTGGCAATTTTATGGGGATAAAACCTAATTACTCACAAGGAGAGCTCCCCACCCCTTTATTACCGCTCAGGCGAGGCACAGTTATGAAACATTTGCGGGACTGAAACTGCAAAATAAGCCACCAGCCTGCATATTGAACAAAACTGCAGCAAGATGACAGCATATTATTTTGACATTATCATCTCCGGCACACAACCATTAGCCACAGCACAAGATGACTGTCTGCAGCTGAGCTGGCCTTTGTAGTGCTTTTTGCAGGTTTTGTAAACAGAGGAAAAGTTCTGCATAGTTGAATTACCGATTCTCCTTGAAGGAGTGAGGAACCATTGAATATACTACCCTGCACTAGATCACTTCAATTTTATAAATTAATATTTGCATTTAGAGATGTTGAAACAATACCACTGCTTAGTCCACTAAGCAACGGTCTGTTGAGTAAATGCAATAGATTTCTTTTTCTTTTTTTTCTTTTTTTTTGCACAATGCTTGATGTCATGCTTATAGTTGCTGATGTCATTTTTATAGTTGCTGACATCATGTGTATAGTTGGTGATGTCATGTTTATAGTTGCTGATGTCATGTTTATATTTGCTTGATGTCATGTTTATAACAGCTGACATCATGTTTATAGTTGATGATGTCATGCTTATAGTTGCTTGATGTTATGTTTATAACAGTGGACGTCATGTTAATAGTTGGTGATGTCATGTTTGTAGTTGCTGATGTCATGTTTATAGTTGATTGATGTCATGTGTATAATGGCTGACATCATGTTTATAGTTGGTGATGTCATGTTTATAGTTGCTTTATGTCATGTTTATAGTTGCTGATGTCATGTTTATAGTTGCTTGATGTCATGTTTATAATGGCTGACATTATGTTTATAGTTGCCATCTGTCAAGCTTTAAAATTATCATACAAAATTCAAGAATCCTAATCCTAATTTCCAGAATTCATTGCTTATGACCACTGCCCATTTGTATGCAGTGGTTTTGCACATTGGTTATGCCTCGTGTATTTATTTCCTTTAAAAACCCATTTTCAGGGTTCTGGCACCAACAGGTTTATGACATCGATCACCTCGCCAGCTGCTAGGTCATCCGGTTTTGTTCGCGGTTGCTTCTTAAATCAACAGTGTGAAAGTTGCTTGCATCAGAAATTTGAAAGTACAAATTGGTGGGGAAAGATGGGAGGGGGGATCAGGGCTTTGAGCCCAACATTAGTGAGAGATCATTAGTAACCTTGTGACATTTTTCCATGTCAGTCCATTCACAGTGTAAATGAAGTGTTAAAACCTATATAGCCACATGGGCCCACTGGACGGTATTTCATTTACTATCTGGTTTGGCGGTAAATGGTGTCTTGTGCTTTACATGCTGTTGTGGATGGTGCTGAAACATGAAGTGTGCACAGCTCCCACCTCACAATGCAGCAACACACCCTAATCCACCATCTTCTTAAATTACACCTCCACAGACAAAGAGCAAGCCCTGGAGCTGGGTCATCGCTGCATGGGTCAACGAGGGTGCACAGGGCCGCCTACACGCTCGTCTCTGTGCTGCTTTTAAAAGACTGGCAGCTGAGCTTAGGAAACACCACAATATCTCTTTGCCGCTGTCCTTGCATGGATATTCAATATTGCCACAAAATGGTCTGCCTTATTTCAGGTCGTTTGTTTTAACGTGCCGTTCGGAGTAAAGCCTCTGGAGGTGTTTTTTTTAGCCCACACAGAAATAGCAGAAGGTGTAAAGGGGCTTGGCAAGATGGGTCAGTAGCATTAGAGAGTCTTTTGTGCAAATTGGGACCAACCGTCTAGACTGGCTCAAATGAGAGAGATAAACAGAACTCTGCACAGAACTTAGAAAGCTATGCCAGCCACGCTAGCAGGCTAAGCAGTGTCAGGCTCACCCTTGAGCGTGAAGGAGGCAGAGGTTCTTCATAGCCCGAGCGAAAAAGGGCTAACTGATGTGCCAGTCCACTGCGGGACTAATGGGAACGAGAATTAAAGGGGGTTTGTGGGGGGAATCAGAGGTAGGCTCCGTGAACCGGGGGCAGGGCCTCAGGACACATCAAGGCCGGAAGGCCTGGCTTCCTTTCAGCTAGTAATTATTTAATCTCAAAGGACCCGTGTGTGCGCGCAATCTTCCGTGACACTCTCCGGCCAAAGGCAAAGGAACTGCTGAGAGAGGGAGAGTGGAATGACCATTGCTCTTCTCTCTCTCTCTCTCTCTCTCTCTCTCTCTCTCTCTCTCTCTCTCTCTCTCTCTCTCTCTCTCTCTCTCTCTCTTAGCCTGCTTCAGGGCAGGTGATGGTCATCTAGTCTGCCCTTGGTGGAAAATATGATCAGCTCTGTATCATTTTTACTTCCATATCTCATCTGGTTCATGGGCCCATATGTGTCAAACTCCTTGTTCATGTGATCACAAGTATTACAGGCCCTGAGTTATTGGAGTCCTTGCTTGTGAGTCATCTCTCCTCCTCTTTCTCCTGTGCTCTCCTGTGGAGCTAACATTCAGGTCCAGTTGACCACACCTAATCCATGGTCCTCAAAAGCACATGAATATTAATGTTGTCTTAAGACTACAACTTAACTCTCTAAAACAGAAGATGAGCCCCTCAACCAAAGCTTAACAAAAATACCAAAATACCAAAAGAATCTGTGCTGGGTTTCTTGATAGCATTTTAAAACAAAGATCATCTTTAAATAGTAGAGCAAGTATTACATGAAACACGTATAAAATGATCTTAACGCTACAGTAGTGAAACAGTGCCCTGATCACTAAGATATACACACACAAAAAAGGTATTCCTGACATGAGGCCAGTGGATTCTTGAAAACTGGACTGCTGACACAAGTTCCTGGCTGGATTAAGTAGCCTAGTGGAATAATGAATATTGAAGTTACACCTGAAATACTGTCAGGAATAATTCATGTCAGCAGTGCTTGCTGGCCGTCTGAGTAATAAGTTGCTTAGCTGTCCTGAGCTGTATGGAGTACAAATGTATTTCCCTCTATTTCTTACGTGTATAGATTGCGCCCCCCCGCCCCCTTTACCATGCTGATTTTGTCACCGTCAAAGGAACAAAGCAATACATGCGACACTGTCTTTACTCCATGGAAGAGGGGAAACCCAACGTCAGCGTTGGGCACGTTGGCGCGTTGGCTACTTGTGTTTATTTGATTTGAAACGGCACCACTGGAACCATGCTGTCACTGATGAAAGTAAAAATTCTAGAAATATATCGTCTCCTTTCAAAATAAAAGATTAATTGTGAATTCTTCCTTCATAAATTAGAAATCCAAAAAGAAGCACCATGGCTAAAAATAAACTACCCACATATTCTTTTGAATTGTTTTGAAACAGTTGAATAAAAATGGAGTAAATTCTGGTTTTTGTAATGACGCAGCACTGGTCACATACATCCAAAGCACATGTGAATGAAACTCTGTAATGAAACTTTGTAATGAAATTCTATAATGAAATTCTATAATGAAACTGTGAAGTAATTGATTTAATCTATGGTAGATTTTTCAGGTTGTCAATAACACCCATCCATCTCTCTCTCTCTCTCTCTCTCTCTCTCTCTCTCTCTCTCTGTCTCTCTCTCTCTCTCTTCTCTCTCTCTCTCTCTCTCTCTCTCTCTCTCTCTCATTCTCTCTCTCTCATTCTCTCTCTCTCTCTCTCTCTCTCTCTCATTCTCTCTCTCTCTCTCATTCTCTCTCTCTCTCTCTCTCTCTCTCTCTCTCTCTCTCTCTCATTCTCTCTCTGGCTTTATGTACATTAATTACACAGCAGTTGTAATAGTAGAGAGGACCGTTGCGTGAGCCCTGCCTACATTACCCATGCTCACCCAAGGCCAGAATGCACTGTCTGGCTTTTAACCCATGACTCATGGACTTTGCATCATAAATTGGCAGACTAATTAGCCTCAGTAATACATCACACTTTAAGGGTGATGTTCACAGTTATGGCTTCAGGCCATGTGATTTAGTTACTTATTATGGCTATTTATTGTCACAAATACCCCAAAGCAAGCCAGATTTGACCGATTGTGTTCCTATAAGTTTAAATGTCAGCTAAATATGGTATGCCTGTCAAGTAAATGATGAAAATGGACAGATGTCTGTTTAAATAACAAAAAGCCTTCTTTTATTCAGATATGCCACAGAAGAAATTTCCATAAAACAATTTGTAAATCTGCTATTCTTCTAAGCCAAACATAATTTGTCTGAGGATTGGTGTAACAAAGCATTATGTAATGATTATGACCTTTCTAATAAAGCGTAGCACAAGTGTGTGTGTGTGTGTGCGTGCGTGTGTGTGTGTGTGTGTGTGAGGAAGCGAGAGACAGAAGCTTAATACCCAGTTTAAGAACTGCTGCAAAATGACAGTCCTGGTATGCGGTGTCTCCATCTCCTGGGCGTTTCTTTCTGTCTGGCCTAGCCTGTTTACTGATGACTCAGACATGGTAGAGTGGACTTAGAAATCCCTTTGGCTTCTGAGCGGTGGGCGGATGGAAGAGAGCCCTGCGTGAGGGCCGACCCAGGCTCCTGGACCTCTTCTCTGTGGTCTTCTGCTGAATCAGGGCTTCTGCAAATCAGGCTGGAAATTGAACTCAGAAGAAGGAGTTTGATGAAGCACTTTTATTAAACACCTCCGCTCCATTGAGACCGCCATAAACTGTTCCGTGGTCGGTTTTACGACAGCAAATGGCACAGCTAGTGCGGCGCACAGCCTGAAAGATCGTATGACCTTCAGGATGCGATTTTATCTTTAAAGATCTTGAAAGCACGTTGTGGATCTGATATATGCAGTCCTACATAACTAGCCGTATTTCTTATCAGCACAGCCTTTGCTCTGCTCACTCGGTCTGTGTTCCTGTGTTTCCTTCAAGGATTTTCTAGATATGGCTGTCGGACGTATCTATAATCAGTTCTGTATTCAGAATCAAGACTCTCAAACCAAATTTGTTCTCTCAGGCACCAGCTCCATATTCCGCTGAGGTACATTAGATGCCTAGATGTGTGTGTGTGTGTGGGCACTTGACTAGTGTGTGTACTTGACTAGTAATCAGGATGCCAGTTCAAGCTCCACCACTGCTACTGTTTCCACTGTCGGGCCCCTGAGCAAGACAGTTACTCAAAGTAACTGTAAAGTTAATCAAAGTTGTATTCAGTCTTAATTGTAAGTCACTTTGGATAAAAGTGTCAGATAAATGCTATAAATGTAAAGGTATAGAATACAGTGGACACAGTGCTTGTCTTAGTGATAATGCTTAGTGAGCACTGCTGTTTTCAAACACTTCCCCTCTCGTGCCATTGCGTCCACACTTGACTGTATTACCTTCTTAACAACACTGCTGGTCCTTCAACATGAAATATTGTACAGTAATTTTCAAATTATATGTATTAGCTGGGACTGTTCGTACACAGAGCTGTCAGCAATGAATTATGGTTTCAAAAGCGATCGCGCGGCTAATTGGTATCCAATGGTATGCTGGCCTCTACTGTGGAGTGATTTTGTGTTTAGCATGCTCATACCTTCTGTTCCACTGGCAGGCGTGATATTTATTTGGCACTCGCTAATTATGAGCCTGGAGAACGTCTGAACGTCTGAGCCACGCCCGCGGCAAGAGACCTGTTTCTGGTGCCTGATCTTAGTTCTGATACCTGGTTGAGGGTCACATGATCGGCAACACCTGAGTAAACGCTGCTCAGTGTGAGTGAGCATCGCCTGTGTGGTTCCTCAGGTATTTTCACAGCATTCTGTTCTGTTTCCATGAGCCGAGCTGATGTCAGTGCAAAACCCATAAGGGCTACAATCAAGGTTAACTTGGCACCATGAATTAGAACAGATACAGTATAACTGATGGAGTAAAGTTGGTTGCTTCTTGACAGACCATGTTTTACAACCATATAAAGCCTAATTATTGTCCTGCTAGTCAGCTGGGATTTGAGAGACTAGCTTGAGAACGCAAGCCTTTAGAATTATTAGTGATTTGTGAATGGTCTATGATTTGAATAATGTATTTTATAAGAAGCTGCTCAATGTGGTGGTTGAGGTCTCGTGGTGAATTAACATTAATGTTGGATGTGTAGATCCTGGCCTGGCTCCGCACCCACACTGCATTTTGCTCTTCATTAAACAGCATAGTGTGCCTGAGATGACTGTCTGAGCTTTCTGCCCCGCTCGGTTTTATAGATGTTTGTCCAGTGTAAGCTGTCTTTCCGTGTGTGTGCATGTCCATCTTAGGGGTTGTGCCTGATCTGTCTCCTTTTCTTTCATAAGAGGAGAAAAAAAGTGAGAACACACACCACACACATACACACACACACACACACACACACACACACACACACACACACACACACCCACACACACCCACACACCCACACACACACACCCACACACCCACACACACACACACACACACACTCACACTCACACACACACACACACACACACACACACAGCTTCAGCAGAGCAAAGGACACTGGCTTGTCCAACACATGTTCAGGATGGTCATGTGACCACCTCTAGCTTTGGCCAAAGTGGCTTGACTTGTTTCTCCACACCACTTGCTTAACGGACAGCGATTTCCACCCCCGAGCTGTCGTTTTGGGGCCATGTGCTAGCCATTCAGACAGTTTAGCACTGAGGATGGTCAGTGTGGCAGAGGGCCAGATACGACTGGTGAGCCGTCTCCAGCATCCCCGCAGACAAGGACTGGCCACAGACCAGACGAGCAGACTCTACTGGACCCTAGTGGGCATTAGCAGAACCTCACCTTTCCATATCTGTACAGGGAAGGAGTCCAGTAATTAAGAAGGCGAAGGTCCCTGGGGGCAGGTAGTTGCTGGGTGTGACTATTTGTTGCCATAGTAACAGCACAGGGCACTGATGGCTTTCGTTTTTCCTGTTGATCTGTTCTGGCGGCCCGGCGGCTCTGCTATGAGGAGAGTGGGGCACATGGCCGGTAGTTCAGAGCAGCACCGGTGTGCTGACTTCCACAGCCTCGCATCCTCCACTCCTCCACCATCTTCCATCCGATTGCACCTCGCTCCCGTTCTCCCAAACCTCCTCCTGACCTCACCTCATGCGCCGCTAAACTGACCAGGTAATGACCATGAAATGAAGATCAGACGAATCGCTGTCTAGCGCTGATCAAAGGATGTGACCCTTTAATCTCTGCCACACTATCTCATTGTCTTGGCCTTCTTATGTATGTTTACTGATCCCACTTCTCCACCAACCCACAGTCAGTATATTGACTGTGTGTGTGTGTGTGTGTGTGTATGGCACCAGGGTATGGGGAGCAGAAGTGCTCGCCTTGGCTGGCTTTCCTTCAAGGATCCTCCCAGGGTCCCACTGTGATGGATGTGCCTGCCCAGGAAAGCTTTCCTCTGAGCGAAGGAAACAAACCCGGCAGCCTCCATAAATCCACAGGCCAGCCTGAACATGGCGCTAATGTCCACTTGTATGCCAGCCAGCTGCCTGTAGTTTATCTTACACCCTCTAATCTGCTCCCTTTATGTCGAGCTATTATTTTATTTTACTATTTAATATCTGTGTGGAATACTGTAAAGCTGCTTTGTGACAATGTCTGTCTCAAAATGTACTTTCCAAATAAACTCGGATTGAATATATTTGCATGGGTGATACATTATGTTCTGTGCAGGACAATAAGTCAAATGAATCCAGTGCTGTAGACAAGCACCAGTGTAGTTACACAACATTAGCAGGCATTTAAGCAGTGTGTGTATGCCGGAAAATAATACCAGGAAACGCAGGTTATCATATTAGAATTAAATACAATTTATGCTATTAATAGAATTCTCTGCTGGCATTCACAAGGTCTAGCTCAGTATGTTGATCAACCTCCTCTGTGTCGTCACCTGCACGTTATGCTTCTGTACTGTGCTTTGACACATCCTTCCTCTAGTACATTTTCTACTTTTGGTTATGATTGCCCGTTGCCATTTTATTGCACTGGATCATAGTCATTTTTGTATAAACTGTGATTTTTCCATCAAGCATGACTTTAGTGGAAACAGTTCCAGTGCTCGACATATCCCACCCGCCACTCTTCCTGCTCTTACGAGCGCTGACCGGGGGCTATTTGTGCTCTATAATGGTGTATTAGTCAGCAGATGGATGTGCTCTTTTCACATGTAATTCTGGAAAAGAAATGGGGCCTCTTCTTGGTAGACCTATTTGTGCCTGCAGCTTTTTGCCAGCAGCCAACCATTTGATAAGTGCTGTCTCGCTGCTCAAGAACATTAGCTCAAACGAGCCTTCGTTATTACCTGCTCTCCTCCACAGAACAGCAGCAGGCTTGGTGCAAATCGTGCCGCTCATTGTGTGTTTTGGGTCGAATCCAGGATTGGTTTCCTAGTTTTTACTGTTTCTGGAAAAGGTTGAGGGATGTTTGTAATTCTGTGGTGCCGCGGTTAAGCACAAAGTTAACTTGCCTTGACCCGCGGTTGTGTTTTCTAAAAGACAAACGCTCCAGAAAACACTCGTTCTTTCCTCTTAGAGTCTCCCTGCAACCTTTTTTTTTTGTCTTTAGCTCTTCGTGGAAACTCTCCAGAAGAGGTGATCTGGTGCTTTTGTCTATATGCCTCTCCTTAATAATGTTAATATTACTGTTCTAGTAAACACTGAATTTGTGACCTAAGTAATGGGATGTTTGCGTTTCCTGGCTGTGGCTACTCCGCTGTCTGGATGTGTCGCGAGCATTCTCAGTAACCATGGCACTGCTCGGAGGCCCTGGCACACGCCAAGTCAGGAAGAGAGAGGCACTGACGGAGAAGGGAGTTTAAAGGGAAGTCTCGCAGAGCAACGCCGGGCGTGCTTCTCAAATCGCTTATCTGGACCTTGTTATTATTTCAGCTGCTAAGCATCTCTTGTCCTGCCCAATAGCATGGACAGGAGGCCTGTCCCCACCCAGTGTGTAGGCCTCAAAACAGAGCCTGGTCCCATACTGATGATTCACTCTGTTGTAGGGGGTGATGAGTGGGTCGGAAACGTCGGCATGTGCCATCACTTGTGCAACGGGAGACGCCGCCCATGAGAGCTCCTATGAAATAAGCGGGGGGGGATTTTATGACCTGCTTCTGGTCAAACCAGTCCATCAAATGTCATTTCCTAATAACCAACAAATGAACAGTATGCTACCATTCATATATTAAACGTTTCTTCCACAGTTTGAAAAAAACTAAGCACAATCCGCTTCTGAAGAGAGACATCGGGGAATAATCAAAATAAATAATGGGGAATATTCTGTCATTTTTCTCGTTCTCCTTTTGTTCTGCGCTCAGCGGAGTTCTTGTCTGTTTTCTTTTGTTCCGCTACGCTGTGACTGACGGCTCCACCCGGTGGGCAGGCGGCGTGTAGGCGTGTATGGGCTGGAAGGTGTGTTTCCATCATTAAAATATATAATAGGTTCAAAGGTTTGAAGCGCAGTGCAAGGCACAGACTCCAAAAAGATTCTCCCTAAGGAAAGCCTAAATCGACATCAACCAATAGCAATCGGTATCAAGAAGTCAGTTCAATAACTGATCAATATGGAAGGCTCCAGTAAATTGGGCTGACTTCAGAGCCAATCAAAGCAAAATAGAGTGTACAGAGACTAGAGAGAAAGAGCAGTCTATAAAGACCATGAAGTCTATAAAGGCCACGTGCCTGTTTGATGCTAATCCATTTGCAGTTTTCGGTGTACTGTAATACTCAGTGAAAGCATTTTTCCCCTCATCATGCTGGGATCTAATATTAGAACCAAGATGAATAAGGAAGGCTGTGAAATATTTTTCATTTCCCTGCATTCACTGTGTGAATGACGGTGGTTAAGCCAGCCACTCTGATGTGATTTACCCTGCGAAGGCGCAACTCCAAAGGCGAGAGCGTTGCAAGGTTACCATGGCAAACCCGAGGAGAGATGGACATGGCCTCGCCCGCGCATAAGATCCGGCGCGCCGAGCTGCCCCAGTTGTGTTCGTTACCGCTGGCTGCAATCTCCCACCTCCTGACAGCTCCTGCTCTCGCCTCTACGCCAGGCGACAAAAACGACCAAATTGAAGGGGCAAGGATTCTTTTCGGGCGGCACAATGGCTCGTCGCGAGGCAGGCAGCGCTCGCATTGTGGCTGAAAGGCAACACATGTCAAGTTTGGCAGCTGTGCACAAGGCAGTTTTATCAGCTTCGTAAAATGACAATTTTGTCATCAGAACAATTTGACTTTAGCTGCACGTCTACACGTCCACTTAGAGGCTCCTTAGTGATACCAAGTTTATCACTGTCTAATTCATCCACGCAGTGTTTTTTTGGGTGATAAAAGACACATCAGGTGTGCTTCTAGGAGTTTGCTATTTCTGGTCTCTGTCAGTAAGGTGACACTAATGATTGCCTGAGCTTTATAGCAGAGGGAAGAGGTGAGCTCCTCAAATTAGGGGAACCACGGCAAAGTTCCCTGCCACTCGATAGTGGCAGTTCTAGACCCTTTGAGCTGGGGGGGACCGGGGTGGGCTTTGTGAATTTATACAGTGATGCCCATTCATTTGGATTGCAACCATGGCAACAGCACTCCAATTGGCCAGCCTGATTTTTAACGCATCTGTCTGACTAGAAAATGGGTTTTTACTTTGGTGCGCGGCTTTGACACTAGATGTTTGCAGAAGTGATCAGCCTATGTTATTAGGTCAGAGTTGACTCACTCCTTGTTTAGGAGGGCTTCTGGGGTGGGGGTGATGGCTAAGCTTGTTACCAGGGGCGCAGTGGTCGCCTTTATCCCAGCCTAGTACTACCAACGCTCGCGAGGCCTGAGAAAGGAAGCTCCCCAACACATGGAGCTTTTAGAAGAACTGTTTACTGCCTTTTATTGAATCGCCTTTGTCACCGAGTAATTACTGAAAAAAGATTCACTTCAGTTAGTGGAATTTTTGTGAAAGGGCATCTCAGTGTGTGCTCCTTCCCTCGAGTCTTTTAGCTCATCCTCCCAGTCCAGTTAGTCTGAACTCCCCAGTTACCCCAGCCAAGGTATGAGACATGTTCGATAATCCCCTCTAACAGGGGACTTGGACGCGTGTCTCGCACCACTGCCAGGGAGAGCCTTCGCACGTCTTTAGGGTTAGAGGAGGAGCTACTCACACGGCAACGTGATATCCAGGGCGCTTTTAAGGAGTTTCCATCGGAGCTTAGCACGGAACCCAAGTCGGAGTAAGCCGTCTCTGACGAGAGTGTAAACGTGCGCCTGCCGAGGGGCGTGCGTCGAACGTCAGAGATGGGGGCTAAATGTGTGAAAAAGGAGAGAAGCGGATATATCCATGGGGCTGTGTCTTGGGAGAGGGGGGAGAGAACGAGGGTGTGAGGGAGGCGGTGTGTAGCTGTAGGAGCAGTCAGTACTGGAGCGGGTCAGAACTACTCAGAAGTTTTCTAAAGCATTCTGACTGAAGCTGTATAGGGCCTTATAGTAACTGTACCCATCAATGCCCCACCACCAACACCTTCAACCCCCCACAACCACTGCAGTTTCTCTTCCACAGTCCTTGATGTTACGGTGCCGTGATATAATGACTTGTATCTCGACCAGCTGCCAGTCCAGTGGAGCTGACTCTTCAGGGCAGGATCGGTGACTTTTCTCTCCTGGGGAATGACACACACAGGATGATCAAGAAAGGATGTAAACTAGAAGCAAAGACCGAGGCAAGCAAATACAAATCATTGTGTTCTCTCTTTCTTTCAATTTCCCACCTTATAAAGACTAATTCCACCAAGTAGAAGTTTCACCATTACACAGTGACACACACACACACGCACACCAAACAGTTTGTGTGTCGTTATTCCCATATTACTATTGCTTGCTCCCTCTCACCATGGAGACACTGAGACTCCACAGAGCTCTGAGGTGTGTCACGTGCTTGCTCCTAACGGCGGTGACGGCCCTCCAGGGGACGTTCTCCACAGCACACAACGTCCCACTCCAGCCCCCTGAGGCAGTGGTGGGTGGGGTGAGGTGGAAGGAATACAGAGGAGATGTGGGAGCAGCGGGAGGACAGTGTATGACAGCTGGAATGATGAAACCTTTGAAACTGTTGAAATGTTCTTGAGATGTTGAAAATGTGTGTTTGCAGATGCGTTAGCGCATCTCGCCTCAGCGATTGCCGGGTTCTGTGGAGTCTGTATGAACATTTTCCTTTCCCTTTAGGTCATCACAGTTTATTTAGAGCCACAGCTTAGTTATTTGGTTTCTGTCATTTCCACCACAACTCAAAGCCCATTTTACCCTGACTGGCCAAAAACAGGGGCTTCCAGGGAATTACGATGGAACCGACTGGACTGGAGTGGCAGCTTCCAATCATGCTCCAGTGTTCCCTGTATGTATCGGAGGGGCTCATCTCTGAGCCCTGAGGCCAGCAGACACAAATGGCTGTGGATATTGCACCAGTGGGTGGTGGGCCTTGTATTTAATGCTAACTGGATACAGGCTCATCCAAGAAGAAATGATATCAACTTTTAAATTGGTTAGAGGGAAACACATAGTGGTCTGAGGCCGGAAAGCGATAGTTCGGAGTCTGAAAGTAAATGTTCTTGTCAGGATTTTATTCTAAGTGCTAATTAGATTGATCTTGGAGGTAAAATTAGCATATATGTATATATATATATATATATATATATCCCTTTTCTTCCTTTTCCTTCAAGCTCGGGTCCTCTACCAGAGTCCTAGGAGCTTGACACTCCTGTGTAGGATCTCAGCTGTTTCCAGGACTGCACTCTTCTGGAGCAGGATCTCGGGTGTTGTTCCTGGGATCTGTTGAAGCCACTCTCCCAGCTGGGGGGGTCACAGTCCCAAGTGCTCTGATTACCACGGGAATCACAGTTGCCTTCACCGTCTGCAGCTTTTCTAGCTCTTCCTTGGTATTTCTCAAGCTTTTCGTCTTCCTTTTTCCTGATGCTGCTATCGTACGGGATTGTCACATCTATCAGTACGGCCCTCTTCTGTTGTTAGTATTGTGTGTGTGTGTGTGTGTGTGTGTGTGTGTGTGTGTGTGTGTGTGTGTGTGTGTGTGTATATATATATATATATATATATATGCACAATGGTGTCCATGAAAGGGGTCAGACGAGGATGTCAAGAATATAAATGGGACCTTAGTATCATG